>NC_139707.1:7690529-7710529 GCF_964188405.1 Protomyctophum parallelum | reverse complement strand
AGGTTAGGGGTACTGACGTGGTCGGTTAAGACTGATATGAGGTTAGGGGTACTGACGTGGCCGGTTAAGACTGATATGAGGTTAGGGGACTTACATGGCTGGTTAAGACTGATATGAGGTTAGTTGACTTACGTGGCCGGTTAAGACTGATATGAGGTTAAGGGGACTTACGTGGTTGGTTAAGACTGATATGAGGTTAAGGGGACTTACGTGGCCGGTTAAGACTGATATGAGGTTAGGGGGACTTAGTGGCCGGTTAAGACTGATATGAGGTTAGGGGTACTGACGTGGTCGGTTAAGACTGATATGAGGTTAGGGGACTTACGTGGCCGGTTAAGACTGATATAAGGTTAGGGGACTTACGTGGCCGGTTAAGACTGATATGAGGTTAAGGGGACTTACGTGGCCGGTTAAGACTGATATGAGGTTAAGGGGACTTACGTGGTCGGTTAAGACTGATATGAGGTTAGGGGACTTACGTGGCCGGTTAAGACTGATATGAGGTTAAGGGGACTTACGTGGCCGGTTAAGACTGATATGAGGTTAAGGGGACTTACGTGGTCGGTTAAGACTGATATGAGGTTAAGGGGACTTACGTGGCCGGTTAAGACTGATATGAGGTTAGGGGACTTACGTGGTTGGTTAAGACTGATATGAGGTTAAGGGGACTTACGTGGTCGGTTAAGACTGATATGAGGTTAGGGGACTTACGTGGCCGGTTAAGACTGATATGAGGTTAAGGGGACTTACGTGGCCGGTTAAGACTGATATGAGGTTAAGGGGGACTTACGTGGTCGGTTAAGACTGATATGAGGTTAAGGGACTTACGTGGCCGGTTAAGACTGATATGAGGTTAGGGGGACTTACGTGGCCGGTTAAGACTGATATGAGGTTAGGGGACTTACGTGGCCGGTAAGACTGATATGAGGTTAGGGGACTTACGTGGCCGGTTAAGACTGATATGAGGTTAGGGGACTTACTTGGCCGGTTAAGACTGTTATGAGGTTAGGAGGACTTAGTGGCCGGTTAAGACTGATATGAGGTTAAGGGGACTTACGTGGCCGGTTAAGACTGATATGAGGTTAGGGGTACTGACGTGGTCGGTTAAGACTGATATGAGGTTAAGGGGACTTACGTGGCCGGTTAAGACTGATATGAGGTTAGGGGTACTGACGTGGTCGGTTAAGACTGATATGAGGTAAGGGGGACTTACGTGGCCGGTTAAGACTGATATGAGGTTAGGGGACTTACGTGGCCGGTTAAGACTGATATGAGGTTAGGGGACTTACGTGGTCGGTTAAGACTGATATGAGGTTAAGGGGACTTATGTGGCCGGTTAAGACTGATATGAGGTTAGGGGACTTACGTGGCCGGTTAAGACTGATATGAGGTTTGGGGACTTACGTGGTCGGTTAAGACTGATATGAGGTTAAGGGGACTTACGTGGCCGGTTAAGACTGATATGAGGTTAGGGGGTACTGACGTGGTCGGTTAAGACTGATATGAGGTTAAGGAGACTTACGTGGTTGGTTAAGACTGATATGAGGTTAGGGGGGACTTAATGGCCGGTTAAGACTGATATGAGGTTAGGGGTACTGACGTGGTTGGTTAAGACTGATATGAGGTTAAGGGGGACTTACGTGGTTGGTTAAGACTGATATGAGGTTAGGGGGTACTGACGAAGCCGGTTAAGACTGATATGAGGTTAGGGGACTTACGTGGCTGGTTAAGACTGAGGTTAGGGTTAGAGTTAGGTATAGTTTCCCAATCGCAGCCAGTAGGCTCCAGTATACAGTATGTACAGTACAATGCAGTGATCAGATTGTCATCCATGCCTCTAAAGGCCGCCGGCATGCATGGCTTATAAATACTCAGTGACCTTTGACACGCCCCCCCCCCCCCCCTCCTCTGTACGTCTCTCCTGACTCTCTATCTCTGTCATTCGCTCTCCCCTCTCTCGCTCTGTTTCTCACCGTCTCTCTGCATCTTTTACTCTCTCTCCTCTCTCTCTCTCTCCCCCTCTCTCTCTCTCTCTCTCTTCTCTCTCTCTCTCTCTCTCTCTCTCTCCCTCTCTCTCTCTCTCTCTCTCTCTCTCTCTCTCTCTCTCTCTCTCTCTCTCCCCCTCTCTCTCTCCCCCCCCTCTCTCTCTCTCTCTCTCATCTCTCTCTCTCTCTCTCTCTCTCTCTCTCTCCTCTCTCTCTCTCTCTCTCTCTCTCTCTCTCATATATATGATGAATACTGCCTCCTCCCTCTCTCTCTCGCTGCATGTGCACACATAGCGGAGCAGCTCTCTCCCCGGGTCTGCTTTCAATTTCTGGAAAATGAAGAGGTTTTTGAGAAGCATGGCGCAACAGAGAGAGAGAGAGAGAGAGAGAGAGAGAGAGAGATGGAGAGATGGAGAGAGTAGAGGAGAAGGGAAGAGATGGGGGGGGTGGGGGGGGGGTAACCCTGTCTCTGCCTTGTAAACCCATTATTGTTCGGGATATTGTCGAAATCCCGCTTTTTAAGAGTAGTGTTTGTGTAGGATCTCTTCTCAACCCCCCCCCCCCCCCCCCCCTACTACATAATCCTATTCGCCGGGGCCGAGGTTTAGCAGTGCAAATAAACACAGTAATGGAGCCACTCGCTCACTCACTATACATTGCAGAAGAAGACGAGAGAAGAGCAGGCGAGTGGCGAGCCTCTTTTTTCGTCCCCGAAAATCTCTTCCAGATGCCACCGATAGATCACCATATTTACATCGGCTGTGTTCGGTTCCCATGGCAATGTGGCTCCGTTTTAACAATCGGCGTTTCGGTGACCCGAATCATCTCTCCCTCTCTCTCTCTCTCCCTCTCTCCCTCTCTCTCTCTCTCTCCCTCCATTTCTCGGGCCTTGATTAGCACGGGAGGACAGATGGATAATTTTCAGCGGAGGAGGAGGAGGAGGAGGAGGAGCATGCTATCGATGCGCAGATGTTGGTGTCACATGCACTGCACGAGCAGTGTCGAATTCGTCGACTGGAACTGTGATGAAAAATGTCTGTCGACGACTATACCTTTTTTCACTGACGAAAACAAAGTACGATCCAAGCTGACAATTTCGTCAACAAATAAAAAACTATTGACTAAAATGTTATGGAGGGACGTTTTTAGGATAGTGAAGAAGAGATTCAGTAGAACTAAAAGTCCTTTTATGATTGGTTGTGTGCAGGTGTCATTCTCAGGTGTTGTAGAGCTATTTTCAACGGAGTATATATCAGGCATCACATGTTCCACGCCATCACGACTCGCCAAAATACATTTTAGTCGATTAACTGTATATCTAGTCAAATAAAATCTTACGATTATGTAGTCAACTAAAACTAGACTAAAAGTAAAACATTTCAGATGACAAAAATATGACTAAAACTATAACCAGAATTGACTGACTGTGACTGTGACTAAAACGAAATTATATAACAGGTCGTTTCGAGGAAGCAATCTGACTGGTTGAAAACAGCCTTCTAGCCGTGCTTCAAACGAGCATGATGGAACACTTAATCAAAACACAAAAATCAGCTACTCTGTTTCTCCTAGAGCACAGCCGACGGGTTGCTATGCTAGCGGTTTTCTGGAACATTTTTTACTAGTCGTATATATAATAATAATAATAATAATGATATGGCTACACCAGTCATAAATACAAAATATGCTTTTTGGCGGATATCTCAGTTATAATGAAATTTAGTTGACATGCTTTATTTTTAGGGTAAACTGTTGTATAATCGCAATATTACACTCAAGGGCTCACCCTGTTATCGTCATTCAGGGTTAGCTCTTCATGTGTTTCTGCTGATATTTTTGTCCACTCGTTTTGTGTGTCCGTGGCAAAAATTTAATTTGGAAAAAAATGTCCACCACAAGCCAGTGTTGTTTTTGGCACCATTTTCTATTTCAGTTTTAGTCATAGTCTCTTGAAACGTTTTCATGTAGTTCTTGTCGCATTTTAGTCACCTGGAATGTATTGGTGTTTAGTCTAGTTTTAGTCGACTAAATCTACAGTTGATTTGGTTGACTGAAAGGTATTTTGGCGGGTTTTATTTGTTGACAAAATCGACAGTATATTTAGTCATATAGTTTTAGTCATCATAGCTTAGTTTTCAGTTAGTTTCCATTTAGTTTTCGTCAGTGAAAAAAGGTATAGTCCACGAACATTTTCCATCATAGTTTTAGTCGACGAAAAAAGCACACCCTCTTTTGCAATATTGCTTAACCCATTCTGACCGGGCACCCATGTTGGTGTTGGCATCATGTCATGCTTTAGCTATTTAAAAATAGCAGATCTACAAGCTCATATTGCGCCACCGAGTGGCGCGATACGAGCTTGTAGGTCTGCTATTTTTGAAAAAATCGAAGAACGACTGACATTTTTAGAAATCTGAATGGGTTAATCAGACCAGTGTGTGTCCGGCGGAAACCTCGTATGAATCTGATCTCAGGTCAGAATGGGTTCATCAGACCAGTGTGTGTCCAGTGGAAACCTCGTATGAATCTGATCTCAGGTCAGAATGGGTTAATCGAAATGTTGCTGTCAAAATCAACACTACGCACCCAGCCGGTGCATATACAGTATGTACAGTATACACACCTCCTCCCACTGCCTCCATCCTGTCCTTATTTCCCATCATCCCTCACTCTCTCTCTCTCTCTCTCCCTCCCTCCAGGCTTCCCGTATAACTGTATACGGGTTGTTTCCTCGTGATATCCGATCCCCTCGTTAGGCGCGCATTATTACCACGTTGATCACCGCTCTTCGCTTTCCATTAGCGTAGCTCGCCCCCCGTCTGCTCCATCGCTCAGCCGTAAAGTTTGGTGAGGGGAGTCATTAGCCCTCCCTGGGGGGGGGGGGGGGGGGTTGTGGTTATGGATGGTTAGCTGTCTCTGCATGACTCCTTAATTATTGTCCTTCCCTTTGGTGTAGAGATGAGCCTGGTCTGGTCTGGTCTGGTGTGTGTGTGTGTGTGTGTGTGTGTGTGTGTGTGTGTGTGTGTGTGTGTGTGTGTGTGTGTGTGTGTGTGTGTGTGTGTGTGTGTGTGTGTGTGCGCGTGTGTGCGTGCGTGTTGACTACATTGTCCACAAATGTGGCCTATGTCAGGACATTTTAAATGTGGGCTAAAATTGGTGTTCGGGATCGGGAGTCGAACCCGCGACACGCTGCTGTCAGGTGAAATAGCAGCCTAATGTAACCAGACGGTTGCGCCAGCCGTCCCATGCGGCCCCCAATTGGATTTTTACTGAATTTCAAAAGGTTATGGTAGTTGTTATGGTTTGGTTTGGGGGTTTTAGGGGTTAGGATAAGGAGACAACCTTATATGCAATGAATAAATGTATAATGCCCGTAAAGGTGTGCCAAGTGGGTACTACTGTATATGTGCGAACGTACGTGCGTGCATGCGTGCGTGCCAATGTCCTCTCAATTTCAGGAGCTACTACTGTCCCTGTCCAGTAGGCGGTGAGCTCTGCACACATGTGACAGCAGCATACATGCAGTGCTAAAGCGTTGGGCAGTGTGTCTGAGACTCTGGTGTAGATCAGATGACGTGAGATTTGGGGATGCTGGGGGATTCCCCCTGATGTCTGTATCCTGCATGTTTCCTTACATGTACTGTATGTACGCCCTGTAGAGCTTCTGTACGGCAGGGCTGGGCAACGTAGACGATGGAGAGGGCCATAGTTCCACACTCACTCCAGAGGACCATAGCCATAGTTCCACACTCACTCCAGAGGGCCATAGTTCCACACTCACTCCAGAGGGCCATAGTTCCACACTCACTCCAGAGGGCCATAGTTCCACACTCACTCCAGAGGGCCATAGTTCCACACTCACTCCAGAGGGCCATAGTTCCACACTCACTCCAGAGGGCCATAGTTCCACACTCACTCCAGAGGGCCATAGTTCCACACTCACTCCAGAGGGCCATAGTTCCACACTCACTCCAGAGGGCCATAGTTCCACACTCACTCCAGAGGGCCATAGTTCCACACTCACTCCAGAGGGCCATAGTTCCACACTCACTTCAGAGGGCCATAGTTCCACACTCACTCCAGAGGGCCATAGTTCCACACTCACTTCAGAGGGCCATAGTTCCACACTCACTCCAGAGGGCCATAGTTCCACACTCACTTCAGAGGGCCATAGTTCCACCTCCAGAGGGCCATAGTTCCACCTCCAGAGGGCCATAGTTCCACCTCCAGAGGGCCATAGTTCCACACTCACTTCAGAGGGCCATAGTTCCACACTCACTTCAGAGGGCCATAGTTCCACCTCCAGAGGGCCATAGTTCCACCTCCAGAGGGCCATAGTTCCACCTCCAGAGGGCCATAGTTCCACACTCACTCCAGAGGGCCATAGTTCCACACTCACTCCAGAGGGCCATAGTTCCACCTCCAGAGGGCCATAGTTCCACCTCCAGAGGGCCATAGTTCCACACTCACTCCAGAGGGCCATAGTTCCACCTCCAGAGGGCCATAGTTCCACACTCACTCCAGAGGGCCATAGTTCCACCTCCAGAGGGCCATAGTTCCACACTCACTTCAGAGGGCCATAGTTCCACACTCACTTCAGAGGGCTATAGTTCCACACTCACTCCAGAGGGCCATAGTTCCACACTCAATCCAGAGGGCCATAGTTTCACCTCCAGAGGGCCATAGTTCCACACTCACTCCAGAGGGCCATAGTTCCACACTCACTCCAGAGGTATAGTTCCACACTCACTCCAGAGGGCCACATTGCATATTATTGTCTTAGCAAAATAGCCAATCTACAAGCTGAAAATGTGTCGCACTGCAGCGCGTTTTCAGCTCATAGATCGGCAATTCTTTGCTATTATTTGAATAGAAATCCTGAATATTTTTTTTTCTGTTTTTGGATTTCAAATGCCTTTCAAATGCCTTTAATTATAGCCTAGTTAACTCTATGAACTAAATTCAAATACATTGGACATAAAAAAAAAGACAAACATTTTAATACAATAAGCTACTAATTTAGAGTATTTAAAGCGGGTCATGATTGCAAATCAATAATATATCAGTATCCTACCTGCACCGGCCGCCAGTGGCCCCTGTATGCTGTAGGTACAGTAGTGTATGCTGTAGGTACAGTAGTGTACGGTATACGGTGACGTGTGAAGTTCAGCTTTCTGGCTACGGCCCACGCTGACATATTTCTCTCTCCACCGCGGGTTCCTTTCACTGCTGTGATAAAAAAAACCTAATAAACTACCAACGGAGGAGAGGAGAGGAGAGAGGTGGCTGCCCCGCTCTCCATAAAAAAACATTTAACTAAACAATCGCTCCGTTACTGCACATTATTCATTCACTGCCCGCTAACACGAAACTAAAAACACGGCGCTCGCTCGCTTGGCGACAGCTCCAGCGTCGTTAGAGAGAGAGGAATATGTTATTGCCGCTGTCGGGTGGAAACCTTGTATTGTATGTCCATAACATGAGCTCACTATATAGGCTGATTTTACGCTTACTGAAAATAGCAGATCTACAAGCGGGTCGCAGCGTCTGCATCAAGGCCCCGCCAAAATACATTTTTGTCTAACTAAAATCTTATGATATTTAGTCGACCGAAACTAGACTAACACTAACATATTCCAGGTGACTAAAACTAAAATGAAAAAATATTCTAAACTAAATTTGCTGTTCAACACTGACACACACAGGGAAGGAGCTGGGAATGTAATAATTCCAATTAAGGTCGGAGCAGCTAGGCTGCAGGCCTCATGGGCCAGACAGTATTAAGCAGACACGGCACTCTTCGCTTTTTACGGGGGCCCGGTACGAACGGACGGACGGACAGACGGACGGTTGCGGGTGCAAATCCCCTCGCGACTCAGGTCCCGACCATGCATGGCGTTGGAGACCCAGCTGTGTAAACGCCTGGAGGAATGTGTTGGTTAAACTAAGGCATGTTTGAAACGGTGGGAGGACGGAGTCATTCTAGGGAGAGAGAGAGAGAGTGAGAGAGAGAGAGAGAGAGAGAGAGAGAGAGAGAGAGAGAGAGAGAGAGAGAGAGAGAGAGAGAGAGAGAGAGAGAGAGAGAGAGAGAGAGAGAGGGAGAGAGGGAGAGAGAGAGAGAGAGAGAGGATGTGGGCTGTAGTGCAGCCTGGCCATTAGGATTAGACCAACAGACACATGTACGTACCGTACGGTACGGGATCCACACATACTCTGTCTGTCCGTCTGTCTGTGGGGGAAATGTGAGCCTCTGTTTGCAGCTGCTCATTGACAAAATGAAAGAACCGGCTGGTGTTGTTGTGGAAATTAAATATTTCCTTGGTGAGGGAATCGCACATTTATTTGATATAGTGTAATTAGAAGATGATATGAAAATGAAAGAAAGAGAGTAATGGATTGAAATGAGAATAGACAAAAGCATTTGCACGAAAGTACGGACAGTGTCCGGTTTTGCCTCGGAAGCAACTACCTTTTTTTCACAGACGAAAACAAAATTAAAAACGAACTGATTTCATAGTCATATCAATGACTAAAATATATTGACAATTTCGTCAACAAATACAAACTAGACTAAAGTGTTAGGGAGGGAGGGACAATAGTCATAGTCATTTTATGCTTGGTTGTTGGCAGGTGTCATTCTCTGAAAATAGCTGATCTACCAGCTGACAATGTGTGGCAGCGCGACAGAGTGTGAGCTTGTGGATCTGCTTTTTCCGACACTCGTCATTCAGAATCCCGTCGTGCAGTATTTCAACGTGATACTCAAACGAGAGGAATAATGAATGAATGTTAAGTGAATAATGGTAATTCAATAATTTAACAGGAATATAAATTTTATTTCCATTCATTACAGATGGTTTGCATGTATGTTATCCACTTGAGGCCTATCAGTGTATTCTATGTTGACTACAGGACAAGCTTTAATTTCATTCTGGTTAGCTTCGGATCTTCAGTTAAAATCACAACGCTAATTGCAGCAGCTGCTCAGTAAGCTGGCATATCACATGTGCCCATTGCCCAGATGTTATATATATTAATATTATACACCGTAATAATATATTGTTTCATTCAGAGATTGTATTACTGACCGTTTATCCTACTGTTGCTTAGAGATCCAACAGATTGACCCAGTTCATTGAATATTGATGAATAAAGTAATACATGGTTATATTTCATTATATGTCTTATACCTAGCATATTGTATTTGTTATAATAAGTATATCATGATATATATATATATATATATATATATATATATATATCCTATGTATGGAATTTTATACAATATAGGAGTTTAATTTGCTACAATAGGAGTTTTAATTATACAGAATATTGAGTGCATAAAATAACTTCTAATAAGATCTAATAGTTAATTCCCTATACCAGTTTGATAATTAATTTTAAAACGTAATGCTATTAAAACAGTGTAATTAGCCATTTGATGACAAATTTATAACTAAACGATAATAGCAAATAGTCTATAATAAATAGGTGGTTGCTAACGCCATGTCCCCATGCAGCCTATAGCAACAGTAAACACTAGGTGGTTGCTAACGCCACGTCCACACCCTAGCAACCAATAGAATGTTCTGGTGAAGTCCTGCCGCCCACTCCAGACAGCATGGAGCGCTAAGCTAACCACGGTGCAGGAGTCGCTCTGCCACGTTTACAACAACCTGTTCATCTGGGCTCCTTCAAGGCATGCATGGGCAACGGGCGGCCCCGGGGGCCACATGGGCAACGGGGGGCCCCGGGGGCCACATGGGCAACGGGCGGCCCCGGGGGCCACATGGGCAACGGGGGGCCCCGGGGGCCACATGGGCAACGGGGGGCCCCGGGGGCCACATGGGCAACGGGGGGCCCCGGGGGCCACATGGGCAACGGGGGGCCCCGGGGGCCACATGGGCAACGGGCCACATGGGCAACGGGGGGCCCCGGGGGCCACATGGGCAACGGGGGGGCCCCCGGGGGCCACATGGGCAACGGGGGGCCCCCGGGGGCCACATGGGCAACGGGGGGGCCCCCGGGGGCCACATGGGCAACGGGCGGCCCCCGGGGGCCACATGGGCAACGGGGGGCCCCCGGGGGCCACATGCGGTCCGCACTGTTAATATCAGAATACTGATATATTATTGATTCCAGCTGTTACAATTCCAAACATGACCCGCTTTAATTACTTCAGTCTATACTATATGAGCCAAATAGAGTATGCAGGTGGTCATACCCTCACTGTGTGCAACAGTTGTATATATTTGGGTCACATCATTCATGATAATAATAAGATGGAAGATGATGCTGACATACAGTACAAACAGCGCAGAATGTTGTATGCACAAGCTATGCAACATGTTAGTCAGGATATTCCACTATTGCTCTGATGCGGTCAAAGTGGATTTATTTAGAGCCTACTGCACCCCGCTGTATACAGTCCCCTTTATGGGTGAATTATAAAAAAGCGTAAGCTTAAGGTCAATTATGATATGATATGATGCTGCGACACAGCAGCCAAGTATGCAGAAACACATATACAAAACACAAATAACAAGACAATTTACATACAATTACAATGATGCTCTCGTGCAGGATTCTGCTGAAGAAGCCTATAGGGGTGGCTGGCAGTGTTAGTCAGCTATTCTGTAGACTGGAACCCACCTATGCTTTCTATGGCATAGGCAGCTCCCGGCAGGATCCGCCGGGAGAAACTAGGCGCAGCTGCTGGACATGAGACTAATTAATTAGAGCGACAGAGAGAGAGAGAGGAGTGTGTGTACAGTACGTGTGTGTCAGTGTAACAAAGGTGCAGGCGGTGAGAAATCAGCAGAGAGTGAGCGACGTTTGCGCAACTGTATGCCGAATTGAAGTGGACACAAAATGTCTGTGTTTCCGAGGCTAGCTATTCTGTGACTCTGGTCTAATAACCACCTTCCAGGCTCTTACGAGAAACCTCATGTTTAGTTTTAAAGGCAGACTTGATATGCGTTTCATAATGAAGTCATTAATGTGTTGACCAATCCGAGGTATATAGCACAGTAAGATACGATCGCACATCTGGAAGCACTGGTATGCGTGTCTTTTTCTTTTTCTTTTATGTATTCTTGTATATTTTAATTGTTTTGTAGTATGTCTTTTAATTGTTTTGTATGTCTTTTATTGGCTTCGGCTGTAAAAAAAAAAAAGAATGGTTTGATTGATTGATTGATTGATATGTAGCTTAATGACTAGTATTAAAATGTTATTGTATTTTGTTTATGTCCAATGTATTTGTATTTAGTCCATAAGTTCAGGGGACCTCCAGGGGTCCTTCAGGGGACCTCCAGGGGTCCTCCAGGGGTCCTTCAGGGGACCTCCAGGGGACCTCCAGGGGTCCTTCAGGGGACCTCCAGGGGTCCTTCAGGGGACCTCCAGGGGTCCTCCAGGGGTCCTTCAGGGGACCTCCAGGGGACCTCCAGGGGTCCTTCAGGGGACCTCCAGGGGTCCTTCAGGGGCCCTCCAGGGGTCCTTCAGGGGACCTCCAGGGGTCCTTCAGGGGACCTTCAGGGGGTTCCGGGGGTCCTTCAGGGGACCTCCAGGGGTCCTTCAGGGGACCTCCAGGGGTCCTTCAGGGGACCTCCAGGGGACCTCCAGGGGTCCTTCAGGGGACCTCCAGGGGTCCTTCAGGGGCCCTCCAGGGGTCCTTCAGGGGACCTCCAGGGGTCCTTCAGGGGACCTCCAGGGGTCCTTCAGGGGCCCTCCAGGGGTCCTTCAGGGGACCTCCAGGGGTCCTTCAGGGGACCTTCAGGGGGTTCCGGGGGTCCTTCAGGGGACCTCCGGGGGTCCTTCAGGGGGTTCCGGGGGTCCTTCAGGGGACCTCCGGGGGTCCTTCAGGGGGTTCCGGGGGTCCTTCAGGGGACCTCCAGGGGTCCTTCAGGGGACCTCCAGGGGTCCTTCAGGGGCCCTCCAGGGGTCCTTCAGGGGGTTACGGGGGTCCTTCAGGGGACCTCCGGGGGTCCTTCAGGGGACCTCCGGGGGTCCTTCAGGGGACCTCCGGGGGTCCTTCAGGGGACCTCCGGGGGTCCTTCATGGGACCTCCGGGGGTCCTTCAGGGGACCTCCGGGGGTCCTTCAGTGGACCTCCGGGGGTCCTTCAGGGGACCTCCGGGGGTCCTTCAGGGGACCTCCGGGGGTCCTTCATGGGACCTCCAGGGGTCCTTCAGGGGACCTCCAGGGGTCCTTCAGGGGACCTCCGGGGGTCCTTCAGGGGGTTCCGGGGGTCCTTCAGGGGACCTCCAGGGGTCCTTCAGGGGACCTCCAGGGGTCCTTCAGGGGACCTCCAGGGGTCCTTCAGGGGACCTCCAGGGGTCCTTCAGGGGACCTCCAGGGGTCCTTCAGGGGACCTCCGGGGGTCCTTCAGGGGACCTCCAGGGGTCCTTCAGGGGACCTCCAGGGGTCCTTCAGGGGACCTCCGGGGGTCCTTCATGGGACCTCCAGGGGTCCTTCAGTGGACCTCCAGGGGTCCTTCAGGGGACCTCCGGGGGTCCTTCAGGGGACCTCCGGGGGTCCTTCATGGGACCTCCAGGGGTCCTTCAGGGGACCTCCAGGGGTCCTTCAGGGGACCTCCAGGGGTCCTTCAGGGGACCTCCGGGGGTCCTTCAGGGGGTTCCGGGGGTCCTTCAGGGGACCTCCAGGGGTCCTTCAGGGGACCTCCAGGGGTCCTTCAGGGGACCTCCAGGGGTCCTTCAGGGGACCTCCAGGGGTCCTTCAGGGGACCTCCAGGGGTCCTTCAGGGGACCTCCGGGGGTCCTTCAGGGGACCTCCAGGGGTCCTTCAGGGGACCTCCAGGGGTCCTTCAGGGGACCTCCGGGGGTCCTTCATGGGACCTCCAGGGGTCCTTCAGTGGACCTCCAGGGGTCCTTCAGGGGACCTCCGGGGGTCCTTCAGGGGACCTCCGGGGGTCCTTCATGGGACCTCCAGGGGTCCTTCAGGGGACCTCCAGGGGTCCTTCAGGGGACCTCCAGGGGTCCTTCAGGGGGTTCCGGGGGTCCTTCAGGGGCCCTCCAGGGGTCCTTCAGGGGACCTCTGGGGGTCCTTCAGGGGACCTCCAGGGGTCCTTCAGGGGACCTCCGGGGGTCCTTCAGGGGACCTCCGGGGGTCCTTCAGGGGACCTCCGGGGGTCCTTCAGGGGACCTCCAGGGGTCCTTCAGGGGGTTCCGGGGGTCCTTCAGGGGGTTCCGGGGGTCCTTCAGGGGCCCTCCAGGGGTCCTTCAGGGGACCTCCAGGGGTCCTTCAGGGGACCTCCAGGGGTCCTTCAGGGGACCTCTGGGGGTCCTTCAGGGGACCTCCAGGGGTCCTTCAGGGGACCTCCAGGGGTCCTTCAGGGGGTTCCGGGGGTCCTTCAGGGGACCTCCGGGGGTCCTTCAGGGGACCTCCAGGGGTCCTTCAGGGGGTTCCGGGGGTCCTTCAGGGGACCTCCGGGGGTCCTTCAGGGGACCTCCGGGGGTCCTTCAGGGGACCTCCGGGGGTCCTTCAGGGGGTTCCGGGGGTCCTTCAGGGGGTTCCGGGGGAGTCCCCAGCTAAATGTGTTAATATACTGTAGAATCAACATCAGTTTACATCAGCTATTTGAAAACGGCCGTTCTGCTATAATAAAAATCACATCAGTGTGAACCTCATCTCTCTCTCTCTCTCTCTCTCTCTCTCTCTCATTAGCAGGCAACAGTGCAGCACTGTCTCTCTCTCTCTCTCTGTTTCTGGCACAACAGCACCCCTACTGGTACTCATTAACACACACATAGTCATACTGGTGCTCATTAACACACACATAGTCATACTGGTGCTCATTAACACACACATAGTCATACTGGTACTCATTAACACACACATAGTCATACTGGTGCTCATTAACACACACATAGTCATACTGGTGCTCATTAACACACACACATAGTCATACTGGTGCTCATTAACACACACATAGTCATACTGGTGCTCATTAACACACACATAGTCATACTGGTGCTCATTAACACACACATAGTCATACTGGTGCTCATTAACACACACATAGTCATACTGGTGCTCATTAACACACACATAGTCATACTGGTGCTCATTAACACACACATTAACGTCACATAGGTGAACACGGACATTGCTGTTCCTCGGAGTGGTTGCACCACTCAAAAACTCAAATCTGGTATGGGACTATGGGACTATGGGACCTGACCAGGCCCGACCCGACCCGACATTTTAGGCCCGACCCGGGCCTAAAATGTATGCTAATCAGTAGGGCCGGGCCGGGCCTGGGGCTCCATGAAAAAAATAATATATATATTGAATTTGTTTAGAATAATAAAAATAATATTTCTGTTCTGTCTGTTTGTGTATTTATCTATTATGAAGATGATGCTGACTGGCGTTTCACTTTTACTCTGTGTAGAGTTCTCAAATTCTGCACAAACCCGACCAGGCCCGACCCGACATTTTAGGGCCGGGTCGGGCCTAAAATATATGCTAATTAGTCGGGCCGGGCCGGGCCTAGGGCCTGATCAGTTAGGGCCCAGTTAGGGCCGGGCCTTAATTTTCGGGCCCGATGAGAACTCTAACCTGACTATGGGACTATGGGACTATGGGACTATGGGATCGTCCCTGGCACAACATATTTTCAGAACCACTGGATTAAGAGACAGCTTCCAGCTGGACTGGGCATTTCCACAGCGATTACCATATTATGGGAGATATGGGATATGTAAAGCAAGCATTCGTTAAACAAATGGAGAGTTACAGAGACAGTATACGAAGTCCAACTATCTACGCTTCCCTGGCATGTACCGTATGCGTTTGTATCTTATCACGCACACACACACACACACACACACACACACACACACACACACACACACACACACACACACACACACACACACACACACACACACGTGTAGAGAGCCTTAATTGTGACAGGTCCTGTGTGTCTCTGAGTCATCTATTGTGTGTCTCTTCTAATTACACAGTTAAATTAGTTGCATGTCGATGCCGGTCGTGTCATGTCGTCTTGGCAGAGGGATGTGTTATGGTCTATCATGGTCTCATTAGGAGCAGGTTAGACATGGACAAGAATGCATGAGTCATGTAGGCCAGAGAGAGAGAGAGAGAAAGAGGCTTTATTAGAGCATTGCTTCTCAAACGTTCTCATTTTTTGATACAATTGATATCTTATGCGACCCCAATGATGTACGCTGTAAAATCCTCAATGTTGATTTAAACACTGTTTACTTACTGTACACTGTCAGAGTTTTTGTATGAATGAAATCCCCTCAAGGAACCCTTGGGTCCCCAGCCTGCAGACCCCACTTTGAGGAGCACGACATATCTTTGACGTACAGTAAATAGCCGCTCTAGTAAATTGAATTTTAATTCACACATTAATCATGTTACCAAGATTGCCTTTTTTCACCTTAGAAATATTGCACGAATCAGAGCCTATGTATCCTTGGACGATGCAAAAACGCTAATCCACGCCTTTGTTTTTTCTCGGCTTGATTACTGCAATGCACTTTTTTCAGGACAGCCTAAGAAAACAACTGACAGATTACAACTTGTCCAAAATGCAGCAGCCAGAGTTTTAACTAGAACTAAGATGAGAGAACATATTACTCCAGTTTTGGCATCACTGCACTGGCTTCCGGTTGTTTTTAGGATTGATTTTAAAATTATTTTACTTGTCTATAAAGCTCTCAATGGTCTCGCACCTTCCTACCTACATGACTGCCTGCCTAAATATGTCCCAAACCGGCCCCTAAGGTCTTCCACTGCTGGCCTGCTCGCTTTGCCTAAAAAAATGGCAACAAAAAAATACAGGGAAGCAGCTGCATTTCATGTCATGAAACGTGCTATACAAATAAAGTTTTATTATTATTATTATTAGTAGTACAAGCTCACACAACGTGCCGCAAGTCATGGTTGTCTGCTGCTATGTGCATATTGGCTCACTGGTAACACTTTGCTACCATGTTGTTGGTCTCAAAGTGTCCTTGGTTGTGTTCCAAATGGCCCTGTACAGGTTTGTAACTCTGAGAGAGTACAAATGGAACCAAATGGCCCCTTATACGGTTACGGGTCAGAGTTATGGGGGTCCCTGAAATAAAAAATGGAACAGAGCCTTAATTAATTTGTATCATCGGTAACACCTGAATTAGGGAAGCGGCCCGGAAGTAGTCAGAGTTATTCTGTGTGCATAGAGCCCATTTATGCTTCCGATGTGCAGGTTGGTGCCTTGCATAGTTTCCGCCGCCATCGGTGTATGAATGTGTGTGTGTGTGAATGGGTGAATGTAATGCACAATCTATGTAAAGCACTATAGAAAATTCACCATTTAACATGTAGATGGTAAAATGGTAAATTAAATGGTGCTTTTAACCTGCAAAGCTGCTTTACATATTTGTGCATTACATTGACCCTTTCACGCACACACACACACACACACACACACACACACACACACGCACGCGCGCACACACACACACACACACACACACACACACACACACACACACACACACACACACACACACACACACACACACACACACAAACACTGGTCTTTATTCTTTATTCAGATCCCCATCAGCTTCCACTAGTGGTCGCTATAGTCTTCCTGGGGTCCACACAAAAATGTGTATATTTAACCCATTCTGAACGGGCACCCATTTTGGTGTCGGCATCATGTCATGCTTTAGCTATTGAAAAATAGCAGATCTACAAGCTCATATCGCGCCACCGAGTGGCGATACGAGCTTGTAGGTCTGCTATTTTTGAAAAAATCGAAGAACGACTGACATTTTTAGAATCTGATCTCAGGTCAGAATGGGTTCATCAGACCCAGTGTTTGTCCGGCGGAAACCTCGTATGAATCTGATCTCAGGTCAGAATGGGTTAAAACAGACAAGATCTATAGTTATCAGCTAAAACAGTGAAGTCGCTCTGCATCTAACCAAGACAACAGCGACCAATAGCAGCGGTCGTCTCACTGCGAGGTAGAATCCACACATCCAGAGTCTAAAGAGGGCGTGTATTTTTACAGGGTGAGTGCTTTTACACTCTCAGGGTTAGATTAACACATTTACTGTGAATGACGATTCTCTGCCAAGGACTGTGCCCATAAAACCACAACTAAAGTGCAGTGTGTGACGTGTGTGTGTGTGTGTGTGTGTGTGTGTGTGTGTGTGTGTGTGTGTGTGTGTGTGTGTGTGTGTGTGTGTGTGTGTGTGTGTGTGTGTGTGTGTGTGTGTGTGTGTGTGTGTGTGTGTGTGTGTGTGTGTGTGTGTGTGTGTGTGTGCCCATGTGCGTGTGTGTACCATCTGCTTTGTGGAAAACTATGAAACTGTTCCTTGTGTAACCACTTGCAACCTGGCATCCCTATATTTTGGGCATGGCTGGTAAGATTTTTCAAAACATTTTCTAAGCCATTTCAAATATTTACAAGACAAAATAAGTCATAATATAACAAAGATCGTGTGCAAATTTGTATATTATCATGACATCCACACTTACCACCTGCCTAGGTAGGAGGAGATATAAAGGCGTGGATGAACCTCAACTTCCTTCAGCTAAACGGCTCCAAAAACCGAAGCCATCGTTGATGGCAGGCACTCCCCCACCAGATCCAATCATGTCCCAGCCATAACCATGCAGCATCTCATCCTCCTCCGGCCATAATATTCCCCTCTCATCCGCAGTCAACAACCTGGCTGTGAAAATGGACCCACAGCTCAACTTTGAGGCACACATTAAACACCAGTTGCAAGACCTCCTTTTTCTTCCACCTCAGAAAACATTTCCAAACTCCAGTCCACAGTACTCGCCCTGCCCCAGATGCTAATCCACGCCTTCGTCTCTCTCCTCCAGGCTGGATTACTGCAACGCACTACTCATCATTGGGGACCCCTGGCAAGACCCTCCAGAGTCTCCAGTACATTCAAAACAGCACTGCTACGATCCTGATGAGAGTGCGAAGGTATGACCATATCACACCCATCCTCTGTTCTCCCCACTGGCTCCCCATTTCCTTTAAGACCGAATACAGGAACCTCCATACCAGATTTGTGATGTTCACCTTTATTTTTTTTATTTTTACAAAGATTCTTTTGAAAATAACAAATCTATAAAGCTCACAATGCCGTGCGCTGCGACGCGTTGTGAGCTTGTAGATGGAACCGTTTTTCACTGAAAGCCCTCATACTTGCATCCACTGTCTCTGCAAGTTCAATTTGTATTTGAATGCTTTTCAGAACACGGTTAAGACACATTTAGATTTGTAGAATCGGCAGGTCTACAAACGCGTTAAACCTTCTAGACTCTGTATAAACTGGACCTGTGCTTGTTGACTCCGTCTCGTGGCCGCTTAACCCATTTTGGGCGGGAACCCCTTTTGGTGTTTTAAAGCATTATGTTATACTTTAACTTTAGCTATTGAAAAATAGCAGATCTACAAGCTCAAAGCGCGGCACCGAGTGCCGCGCTATGCACTTGTAGGTCCGCTATTTTTTTTAAATCGTGAAAATGTGCCTCGAATATATGTGACTAAATTTGACTGAGGGACTGCCATTGGATGTTTTAGAATTTTCGTTTTTTCATGTCATATGAATCATAGCTTCAAATTGACATATTGGTTGTTCAGTTTGGCCCACCAGTTTTGGAGTTTTTAGAGTAATGCCTTCCATAAAAAAGCGAGTTGAGAAAACAGGCTTGAAAGGTTCACTTCTGTGGTCTCTAACATTACACCTAGCTACATGTTTAAACATTTATTTCATTTTTACATGTCGATTTTAGCTCAGACATGCTCTAGTATGTGAAGGTTCTGCCTGTGCTATTAACTCATTTTGAAAAAAAATGAGAATAACGTTTTTCTCCTCTGGTGAAAAGCTGTAATTTGTACATTTTAACTCAAATCTTTGCTTCTGGGGGAGGTCCCTGGAACAACATATTTTCAGATGGGGAGGCATATTACATATAGTTTTTGGAGTCCTTGACATGAAATATTGAGCACCACTGATACAGAAACGTAAGGTTTTTCAGAAAACTGTCAGGATTTTGAAGACATTTTTGAAATTTCGACGTCAGGCCTAAACGGGTTAAACGTCCTTTTACACCAGCTCTCCGTGCACGCCAATAACGGACGATCTACAAGCAAGCTCACCTGTGGTCGGGCTTGTGGCGCGTTACAGTTTCCTTTTTATTCGTTTTAGTCCCACTGCCTGCAGAAGGTTCCCTGCAGCCGTGTGTGTGTGTGTGTGTGTGTGTGTGTGTGTGTGTGTGTGTGTGTGTGTGTGTGTGTGTGTGTGTGTGTGTGTGTGTGTGTGTGTGTGTGTGTGTGTGTGTGTGTGTGTGTGTGTGTGTGTGTGTGTGTGTGTGTGTGTGTGTGTGTGTGTGTGGAGCCACCATGTGTACTGTATAGGTGGAGGGGTTGGGGTTTGGGGGGGGGGTCTGAATGTGATCCGTACTGAGCTTTTTTAACAAGGTATATCATTGAAAGTGAGCGGGCATGAAGCCGGAGAGAGGAGGTGGGGGGGGAGCCGTGATGTGCAGCAGATGAAGTTGGACTCATCTGGGGTTCGGCGTTTATGACAGACGCTCGAGGAAATGCGTTATTCTACAAACATTGGATTGACTAGCCCGGCTATGATTCATTCATTATTAAAGATCTGTCTGGTGAAGACGCATCAAAGCTTCAGGATAAAAGAAACTGGATGAGCCCGCATTTATTTATAGTTTAGAAAGGCAATTCCAAAGATATGTCTCGTATATACTTCTAAACAACAGAATAACGTCCAAAGATGACAGTACTGATGCACACATATGGCTCCGACTGACAGGGTATACTTGTAAGACAATTTACAAGCTGTTGTCCGAAGAAATAAATAACAAATAATAGCATATAATAGCATAATAACATGGCCTGGAAAGCTGCATTATAGCTGACCACGCAAACATCTTCTAATTTAAAATACAGGCTATTACTTGCATATTATTACGTTCTTTG
>NC_139707.1:7590529-7680529 GCF_964188405.1 Protomyctophum parallelum | reverse complement strand
AAATGTTTATTATCCTTGCTGAGCCTTCACACTATGAAAATAGCAGGTCGCAGAGCGGAGCGGGGGAGGTGGGGGTGGGGGTGGTGGTGGTGGGGGGGGGAGGTGGACGCTGCCGCAGGCGGTGTGTGCGGTCAGCCCTGGCGGCACACGGACACAGAGCACCTACAATTGAATAACGAACGGATCTGTTATCTTTTCATATTTATCCAAACACCCTTATGGTTCAACTCTATCCATCCCCCTAATACATCTGTCTGTCTGTCAATTCTGCCATCCGTTCATTCACCTGTATTTCACCCTTTAATATCTACCTATGAATGAATGATTGATTTTTTTTTAAATGCTTTAATGGTTTGCAGAAAAAAACTTTATTTGTATAGCACCTTTCATGACATTAAATGCAGCTCAAAGTGCTTTACAGAGCAATGGAGAGAAAAAAGAAAAGAAAAGAAAAGCAAGGCATAAAACATTAAAATAATAGCAGTAATGCAATACAGTGAGGACGTAAATAACAAGGAATTTAAAAGATCAATTAAAAGTGTAGAAGTAGGTCTTGAGCTGTGCTATAGCCCATTCTGACCGGGCACCCATTTTGGTGTCAGCATCATGTTATGCTTTAGCTATTTAAAAATAGCAGATCTACAAGCTCATATCGCGCCACCGAGTGGCGCGATACGAGCTTGTAGGTCTGCTATTTTTTGAAAAATTGAAGAGGGACTGACATTTCTAGAATCTGATCTCAGGTCAGAATGGGTTAAAAGTGTCTGTAACCTCCCCCTGGCCAGCTGGGGCACCTGATGGAGAGGAAAGGAACTGGTCGGAATAACGTGTTCCTTCTATACGTCCGGCCGGGAAAATTTCCCCCTGTCAGGTGACAAAAGAAGCAGCTTGGACTCCTCATGCATAGAAGGAAGCATGAGGTCAGTCCGCTGACCCCCCCCAGGTTGGCAGAGGAAGTGGATTACATTAGATAATTGACACTGCATGGGTGAAAAAAAAATAAAAAGGTGTCTGCAGAGGCTGCCTGTCGATGGTGTATAGTGGGAGTTTGTTCCACGCTGTCGGCCCCGTAGAAGCAGGAAGCTGCTTCACTGTGTTATTTTAGTTGCCTTTTTTAATTTATTCCAGCTTTAATCGGTCACCTATCCATCGTACATCCGTCAAATCCATCCATCCATCCATCCATCCATCCATCTTCTCATCCATGCATCGGTTTACTCTATACAGATAAACCCTCACGCCGGCCGGCGTGAGTGAGAGTGGAATCAAACGTACCCTTTTCCACGGGTCCGTTTGATTCCGTTCTCACCCACCCGGAGTTAAGCGAACATTCTTTTTTCTCTCTTTCTTTTCTTGCTGCGCGTCCACTTGGGTGGCGGGCGTCCTGGGGCGTTCTCAGTGCAAGGTGTCAGAGGGGAGAGTCAGTCTGTCAGTATCAGGAGTCAAACCCCCCCCCCCACCACCACCCTCCTTGTTTTGGCCTCACTCACTCACACACACGCACACACGCACACACACACACACACACACACACACACACACACACACACACACACACACACACACACACACACACACACACACACACACACACACACACACACACACACACACACACACACACACACACACACACAGGCTCTGCCTCTGCCCAGGCTCTCAGTGGGGGCCGGCCAACCCCTGCTCGGTGGTATTATGACAGGTGGAGTGTCGGTCAGCACCAGCCGACCCACAGGGCAGGCTACCAGAGTCCCCTCCTCCACGCACGCACACACGCACGCATGCACGCACGCACGCACACATACACACACACACACACTCACACTCACACACACACAGGGCAGGCTACCAGAGTCCCCCCTCCTCCACGCACGCACACACGCACGCATGCACACACACATACACACACGCACACACACATACACAGGGCAGGCTATAGCAGAGTCTCCTCCTCTCTATGCTCGGCCCAGGAGGAGCTGCTTGGAGGAGGCCTGAGAGGGGGGGGGGGGGGGGGGGGGGGGGGCTGAGTTGTGTTTGCTATAGCGACGGTGTGTGTGTGTGCGTGTGCGTGCGTGCATGTGTGTTTGTGTATACAAGAGTGTATCTGAGTGTTAAGAGAGTGAGAGAGAGAGTGTGTACGTGCTTTTGAGAGAGAGAATGTTTTCAGTCCGCGTGTTAATCTGTGAGTCCATTCATGTGTCGTCCTCGTGTGTGTGTGTGTGTGTGTGTGTGTGTGTGTGTGTGTGAGCCTCTAGTTAAGCCTCTTTGCAAATAAAACATTTTAATGTGTGACTCCTAATGTGCCTAATAGTGTCATATTAAATAATTGTCATACATATTGTGTAGAAAACCTGGAGACTGTGGAGAGTAAGTGGGTCTTATGATAAAAATACGAACATTATAATAGTGTGTAAAACTATCTAAAACTCGCCACGGACACATTTGTCCGTGTACAGACATATTGCCAGGTGACCCCTCTGTGGTGGAACAGGAGCGCACATAGAATAAGGAGAGGGCGCGGTGGGGAAGGGGTGCAGGGTGGGGTGGGGTGGGGTGGAGGAGACATGAGACGAGGCAGAGAGAGAGAGAGAGGATCAGAAATGAATCAACCAGATGGGGCCCGCGGTGAGAGGACGGGACAATTTGTGATCTGGGGGAGAGTGATGAAAAGACGAGGCCTTCACTCAGCACCTTGGCAGCCTTTCACCTCCTCACAGCGGGGCCGCGGGGCCGGGGCCAACGGGCCCCTGGGGACCGGGCCGCTCTGCTTTACATGCACTGCTACTGACACGTTGATGCAGGGTCGGACTAGATGGGTCATTTTACTGGTCTATTTAACATGCACTGCTGCTGACACTGTTGATGCTGGGTCGGACTAGATGGGTCATTTTACTGGTCTATTTAACATGCACTGCTACTGACACTGTTGATGCAGGGTCGGACTAGATGGGTCATTTTACTGGTCTATTTAACATGCACTGCTGCTGACACGTTGATGCAGGGTCGGACTAGATGGGTCATTTTACTGGTCTATTTAACATGCACTGCTGCTGACACGTTGATGCAGGGTTGGACTAGATGGGTCATTTTACTGGTCTATTTAACATGCACTGCTACTGACACGTTGATGCAGGGTTGGACTAGATGGGTCATTTTACTGGTCTATTTAACATGCACTGCTGCTGACACGTTGATGCAGGGTTGGACTAGATGGGTCATTTTACTGGTCTATTTAACATGCACTGCTGCTGACACGTTGATGCAGGGTTGGACTAGATGGGTCATTTTACTGGTCTATTTAACATGCACTGCTGCTGACACATTGATGCTGGGTCGGACTAGATGGGTCATTTTACTGGTCTATACTTCCATGCACTGCTACTGACACGTTGATGCAGGGTCGGACTAGATGGGTCATTTTACTGGTCTATTTAACATGCACTGCTGCTGACACGTTGATGCAGGGTCGGACTAGATGGGTCATTTTACTGGTCTATTTAACATGCACTGCTACTGACACGTTGATGCAGGGTCGGACTAGATGGGTCATTTTACTGGTCTATTTAACATGCACTGCTACTGACACGTTGATGCAGGGTTGGACTAGATGGGTCATTTTACTGGTCTATTTAACATGCACTGCTGCTGACACGTTGATGCTGGGTCGGACTAGATGGGTCATTTTACTGGTCTATTTAACATGCACTGCTGCTGACACGTTGATGCTGGGTCGGACTAGATGGGTCATTTTACTGGTCTATTTAACATGCACTGCTGCTGACACGTTGATGCAGGGTTGGACTATACTAGATGTATTTGTATTTAAGTTAAAGTTGACATATAACTAAATGCATTTGAAATTAAATTTAAATTATACTTTTCAGGATTCCAATTCAAAAATAGCAAAAAAACTATTCAGGATTTCAAATATAAATAATATTGAAAAAATAGCCGATCTACAAGCTCAAAACACGTCGCACTGCGACGTAGAACACTAAACACGGGTGATTTTCACGGGACAATTATATTTTTGTAATTGTCATGTTGATTGATTGATTGATTGATTGATTGATTGATTGATTGATTCTTTATTTAAGTGTCATGCTTCTGAAGAAGCCCAGCCCATTGTTATAGTTTATACATAAACAATGACAATAAACCGACATGACAGTTCGCAAACAATGACCAAGTGAATACTATAAACTAACTAATACACCTAAGATTCTAACATGGCAGATTACATATTAATTACACAACATCAAATAAAGTACCATAAATTGAAATACCCCATTGGGCCTATAACAGGAGACCGGACATGGACCTATACTTGAAGAGCTGAGATTGTCTTCTTAATATACTCCAGGCTCTAGATTCTAGAAACAATAAACAATACTTCATGATCAAAACCACTCCAACTTCTGACCATCATCTTCCCAGAATTGTAAAGGTTTTGCTGTTGCATTGCCTCAAAAACAGCCATACAGTATTTGACTCGGGGGTGCAACTTGGGGGCAAAGCAGTTGACCCCTTGCTGCGTTAGGCCATGTGAACCTTCGGTTATGTTTAGGACCATTCTTCTCTATTTCCCCAGTCTTCGTTCAGAGAGAGAGAGAGAGAGAGAGAGAGAGAGAGAGAGAGAGAGAGAGAGAGTGCTGTCACTGTGCTGTGCTGTCACTGTGATGACGGAGCTATAGAGACAGAGTTACACTTTTTAACACAATGTAAAAACTACACAAATATTAGAGAGGAGTTCTTCCCAAAATTTGAAACAAATTTCCCAGAATTCCGAAGTATGACAGAAAAGATTACCAGTCCTTCTGGGGGAACAGAAAGAATGTGCAGTTTTGGCTGCAAAATATGTCAATTCCTGTCACAAGAAAAGGGACAACCAGTAGGACACACATACAGTATGCCATGTTTTATTTTCTGCACCACCTGCTTTATTTTATATTATTATTATTATTATAATTTTTCATGTCATTGATATATTATGTTGTTATGTTGTTGTTTGTCATATCTGTGATTGTGCTTTGGCAACACTTGTAAAATGTCATGCCAATAAAGCCTGTTGAATTGATTTTAATTGAATTGAATTGAGAGAGAGAGAGAGAGAGAGAGAGAGAGAGAGAGAGAGAGAGAGAGAGAGAGAGAGAGAGAGAGAGAGAGAGAGAGAGAGAGAGAGAGAGAGAGAGAGAGGGGTGACAGTTTCTGATGCTATACTCACTAGATGGACTTGATGTAGCTGACAGGTGGACTGGGATCAATTTGCTTTGCAGTGTCCATATCCGGTCTACAGTACGGACAGTTGGACACGGTCTGTGTGCATGCATGTGTCTCATCATTACATCATATCCACCTGTAGGCTCTGATTGAGCTTCCCCCCCAGGCTGCTTTTGTTTTGTTCTGTACACATAATCATTCATTGTCATAATAATCTGTGTATGTGAGCTGGCCAACACAGTTGTGTTTCGACTACACACGGCTAGACTGCAAGACAAGCTTGTTGAACGTGTATGTGTGTGTGGACTGTGACTGTGTGTGTGTGACTGTGACCGTGTGTGTGTGTGTGTGTGTGTGTGTGTGTGTGTGTGTGTGTGTGTGTGTGTGTGTGTGTGTGTGTGTGTGTGTGTGTGTGCCTGCGTGCATGTGCATGCGTGTGTACATAACTCAGCAATCTAGCATCTATATACTTTTATAACGAAAAAAGGATATTGTCTCTGTGGAGTGGAAACTCTTACTTTTCAGGATCCAAATTCTAAAACAGCAAAAGTAGCAGATCTACAAGCAAAAAAAATACATGGCTTTGCATCGTGTTTTAAGCTTGCAGATCTGCTACTTTAATACTATTTTATGACTGTATATGATCAAGGAATTATTTTCTAAAACATTTTTAAAATAAATAATAAATAAGAGGTTTCTGTCCGACAGCAACGATGTGCAAAATATGAGTAAGTAAGTGACGTAATTATCTTGCACACTTTACATGCAGTTGTTGGCACCGATTCAATGATTGGGGATATATACAAGTATTATTATATTATCATACTGACAGGGTGATGTCACTCCACAACACGCTTGGAGGGCGACAGCATGCATGGACAAGCATTCCTCTCTGACGATGTGGACACTCTGTGGTGATCTTGGTAAGAAAACAAAGAATAACATCACTAACAATTATACTCAGGGGGATTTCTTCTTCCCGGGCTCAGCTTCAGAATGCCACTAATGAGTTGCTCCATTGTGCTTTTTAAGCCGTGTATGCGCACGACGCGTACAGAAGTGAAACTGTATCTCTGTCCACTGAGCCCATACTATAGCATCAGTTGTATTTTCCTATTAACAGCATGGGGAATGGATGGTGTCTGTGTGACCATGACCGAGGCTTGGACGACGCCACTGCGCTTCTCTGAGCATCCGGTGCTTGATCCTCTTAGATTTCTGTGTAAATGTTTTCGTAAAGGAAGGTCACCGTCTCACGAGTAATGCATTCATTCATTCATTAATTTAATTGTTCATCTGCCACAGACATCTTCAGACATCAGGCCTTCATCAGCGTGAACAAATTAACACATGTACATTCCTTACTTAAAGGGACACTTCAACCCTTTTTGCAAGAAAATATATGTAATGACGTTTAGAAGCTTTAGAACACTTTCCTGGGGTCTTTATGTGTGTAATATGTGGTTTTAGATATTTTAGATTGTAGCAGTGAGCCCAGTGTCTCTGATGTCATGGACACTGGGCTCACTTCCTTCCTGGACTACATGTTGTCTCAGTAAGACAGCCCTCCCCCTATCCACAAGGAGGAGCAGTGCACCAAAGAATATGGGAATTGTAGTCCAGGAAGGTAGTGAGACCAGTGTCCATGACATCAGAGACACCGTGCTCACTGCTAAAATCTAAAATAGCTAAAACCACATATTACACACATAAAGACCCCCAGGAAAGTGTTCTAAAGCTTCTAAACGTCATTAACATATATTATTTTGCAATAAGGGTGAAGTGTCCCTTTAACCCATTAAGACCTGAGGCGAATTGAGAGAGAGAGAGAGAGAGAGAGAGAGAGAGAGAGAGAGAGAGAGAGGATGGACTGAACTTATCCATGAACCACTGAAACTATGAGCCTGGCATGGATTTGTTTTTACGTCCAATACTCTGTCCAGGACAGGCTTCAGACGCACCTCTTCAGGAGACCCATTTGTTTTGGACCAACGTTGATTAGATGATCCATCATGTCAATTGACCGAAAGAATAAGGTTGCGAATACAAGCAGCCGAAATGAGTTTTCTTCGACAGGTGGCTGGCATCTCCCTTAGAGATAGGGTGAGAAGTTCAGTCACATGAGAGAGACTCGGAGTAGAACCGCTGCTCCTTCGCCTGGGAAAGGAGCCACTTAGGTGGTTCGGGCATCTGGTTAGGAGGCCTCTCGGGTGCCTCCCTAGGGAGGTCCTCGAAGCACGTCCCACGGGAGGAGACCCCCGGGGCAGACCAAGGCGCAGTTGGAGGAAACACATCGACTCACTGGCCTTGAACGTCTCGGAATCCCCCAGGAGGAAGTCACTATAATGTTGCTCTGGAGAGGGAAGTCTGGATCACTCTGGTGGAGTCCGACTACGGATAAGCGGTTGAAGATGGATCATGGATGATGATGAATCATGTCAATTGTTTGTTGGGAATCTTGGGATACGTGGAGATCAAGGTTCAAGGTCATACTTGATTATTTGTTACTTCTGTGTACAGGACGGGTATACATAAGAGTAAAAACCTTTGCTTGGCTTCCTTCAGACAATGCAGCAGCATAGTTAACATATAACAACAAGAACACAGCAAGCACAGCAAACAAAGGTATAGAATAAAGAGTGCGAGAAAGAGCAAAGAAAAATTAGTAACATAATGTACATGTGCATGTTTTACACGTAGTAGCAAAGTTACTGTAGGTAAACTTTTTTGTGAACAGCTTCACAGTAGTTATGTTCCACATCAACATGTAGTTTAAAAAGGTTGCAATTCGAGGCTATGTTCCATATATACAACAAGATATGAGTTGTGAGATAAATGACTATATATAATGATACTAACAGGAATCCATTTTCCCTGCAGGCCTGCAGACTGGAGGTGGAGGAGGAATATAAAAAGGATTGTATTGAAGGACGACCTCTACTGGGTGGTCAGGAGGCACAAGCCATAGGTTCAACGCACGCACGCACGCACGCACGCACGCACGCGCGCAACATTGTTGTGTGCGCTTTTATCATGCTTGCACTCACATACGCACACACACACACACACACACACACGCATTCACACACACACACACACACACACACACACACACACACACACACACACACACACACACACACACACACACACACACACACACGCGACTTTATACATACCATTTCCCATTTCACCTTCAGTCTTTCACAGAAATATGAGAGACCAAACATCTCACATACATTCTCTATCTCTCTCTCTCTCTCTCTCTCTCTCTCTCTCCCTATGAAGCATCAATGGTCTCAGCCTTATATACTACACTATATTATATACTACACTATACTCTACTGCCTCGGGAAACAATAATGAATATGGAATGATGGTCTATATTTGTGCCACAAATACAACCAGATGCAAAGGGTGTGGGTGTTGGGGGGGGGTGGGGGGGGGAATCAGGAGCAGATGTTTGGTAACTTACAGTGGGGTGCATGGGTATAGGTGGGTGGGTGGTACATACATACGTGTGTGTGTGTGTGTGTGTGTGTGTGTGTGTGTGTGTGTGTGTGTGTGTGTGTGTGTGTGTGCGTGCGTGCGTGCATGCATGCCGGGGTTCAGACACAAGACGTCCATTGGAAGAAGTGCATGATGTGGAGTATATGCCCTCCAAACATACTGTAACCCTACCCAGCCTGGCTGGATAATCACATGTATCGGCACTTCATAATGAGGCAGTCCGCATGGTAATGCATCCTGGGAGAGAGAGAGAGAGAGAGAGAGAGAGAGAGAGAGAGAGAGAGAGAGAGAGAGAGAGAGAGAGAGAGAGAGGGCAGTTGTGGGAAAAATACTCACATTTAGTTTTTTACTTCAGTGGAAGTATCATAGTGCAATATAGAAATACTCTGTTACTAAATACAGGAGAAGTCTGGAGTAAAAGCACAAACATATCGACATCCAAATGTATACTTTACGTTACGTATAGCAAAAGGATAGAAAGTATACTCATTATGCACAATAATGTGCCATTTCAAGTTTTCAAATGTACAAAAATCTTTTTTGCAAATAGCAGATCTACAAGCTCACAGTGAGCTTGTAGATCGGCTATCTTCGAATGGCCAAATATATATATAATATATATATAATATAAGGGCTGTAGTAGTGGTTAATTATGTATGTTTTGTAGTAATAATAATAATAATAAAAAGTAATAACTTTAAGCCTATATATAGTAACTGAAGTTTCCAAATAATTGTAGTGGAGAAAGGGTACAAATTTGTCTCTGTAAAAGTATTGGAGGAGAGAGAGAGAGAGAGAGAGAGAGAGAGAGAGAGAGAAGGAGAAGGAGAGAGAGAGAGAGAGAGAGAGAGAGGAGAGAGAGAGAGAGAGAGAGGAGAGAGAGAGAGAGAGAGAGAGAGAGAGGAGAGAGAGAGAGAGAGAGAGCGAGCGCAGCGCAGCGCTGAGCTATGCAGCTGCTCTTATAGGGGCAGGTTTCTCAGAACAGACACAACACCAATGCCAATTAGACACGGAGAGGAAACCGCATATGTCTTGACACTACATGTGGCTGCAGCTGATCTGATGGTGCATGCAAAGCATGGGAGGGAGGCTGGACTCGCTGCATGCTATGGAGTAATTGCATCCCCCTCTTCTCTCCCCTTATATAGGCTGAAACATGACGCAACCGACCCGTACATTACATATAATAATACCATAGACTTACTTGAGTAGGCATGCATGCAGCTGGTTTGCAATTCAGCGGGTGGAAATGTGAGATGATGTCTGCTCGCCTCCTCTCCTATACATCTGTAATCCTGCTGCAAATGGCTGGGTTGGGTTTTCTTTGTGAGCATACCTAAATATTGGGGGTTTTTTTTAAATGAGATTATTAAGTCTTCGCTACATATTCCTTATTTTTAAAGTCCTTTATATGTTGGCCTAGGAATAAGGATAATATAAAACGTAGTAGCAGGAATCAAGATAAAGCAGCTCCCAATATCTATCACCATATGATCTCCCAGTGGCGTGCACAGATAGACACTAGGGGGTGCTAGAGCACCCCTTGCCCTTTTGGCAATTTTGCTCTTAAAAAAAAGAAAAAAAAAAGTTTTTTTTTTTTCCAAATCTTGTTAAAAAAACGCTTCTTCTATATTATTTAGGCCCCCACAATCTAAAGCTATGTTTCTATGTCAGTGGTTCTTCGATAAAAAAATAAATAGCAGACCTACAAGCTCGTAGCGCGCCACTCGGTGGCGCGCTACGAGCTTGTAGATCTGCTCTTTTTCAATAGCTAAAGCACCAAAATGGGTTCCCGCCCCAAAATGCGCTGCACAAGGTGCCCTTTTTTTCACTTGAGCACCTGCCCCTCTAAATGTCTGTGCACGCCACTGGCTCCCAATATCTATCACCATATGACAGGGTTCCCCAATTAATTTTCCTCAAGGGCCATATTTTGACTAGCGTACCAGGCTGGGGGCCGAGTCTGCACGCGCGAGGTCGAGGTCTTGCCCTGAAAATTCATTTTCAGGGCAAGACCCCATTTGAAAAGGATGCCCAGTTTGACATGCATAGGCTATACTGACCCCCATTTAATGCCATTTATATCTGGGACCCTTTTTTTTGGGAAATTCTTTCATGGGCCACAAGGGGGCGCTCTGTGGGCCGCAAATGGCCCGCGGGCCGCCTATTTGGGAACCCTGCCATATGATCTCCCTGTCTGAGGCATAGACTGTAAAAAATATGGACAAAGCGTTCCCCGGGTCTAACATGAACGTAAAATGAAGCCTGTAATAATATGCTAATTCCTGATGTAAGTCGCCATCTTTGGTACCAGCTGGCCATTGGCTGGCTCCGTTTTGTATACCAGCTGGTCATTGGCTGCCCAGACAACGAGGCGGGACTTCCCCCCTTCTTCTCCGTTGGTTTTTATTTTGACTCGAGTGGGAGGGGAATCCCGATCATAGACTGTAATGGTAGCCACGCCCCTCAGAACATACGCGATGGTTTTTTTTCTTTATGGTAATTTTTTTAATTAATGGGACCATAATTTTCCAAAAAGAATATTATGACATTAGAAATGAGACTTTAAACTAGTGACTGGAAGAAGAAAGTATTCATGACCATGTTTATTAAGGTAATACAGTCTAGGTGAAGTTGGGCCAAAATACATGGGCCTCTATGGAGCTATGGGGCTTTTTGGGTCCGGTCCAGCGCCACAACAGGCCATTATATGAACTACCGATTTCAAATGAGGCTTCACGAAATATCTGGCTGACTGCCCCCGTGGTCTGAGGGCATGCTGTTTCGTAGTTACCGGTAGGCCTACTTACTTTACTTATAGCTGCGGAATGCCTGTGTGTGACGCGACTTTAGTCATTTCTGTCCTTTCGGGGCCACCGTACGACTCTGCTACGCGTCACAATCCAAGATGGCGCTGCCCGTGAGAGGTAATGTGAAACAGTTCTTCACAACATTCATTCATTGTTCTCCAAGGAGGTTCTTTTTCACCACGGGAGGAGCGCGCACGGAAACCAAGGTACATGCAGTCGCTTTTATGACATAGTTTCCATTATTGTGGCGCTTGTGCTTATGTTGTGGTTTTTACTAGAGACGAGTCTTTGCTGTTGGCAGTTTGACAGCTTCATGTCCTGCTGTCATTGGCTCAGTCTGTGCCCTCCATAACTTCATGCATTCATTCATTCATTCAGCAGGATGGTGCTTTCTGTCCTAGTGATTTGTGATGTATTGCTGTTGTTTACAGTGGTGTAACAAGGCCTACATTTAATTGTATATTTTTACTTACTTACTTTTCTTTCCAGTTCTCAGTGCATTTTCTTCTACTCCACAGCACTACGTCTTCAGAGGCAAATATTGTACTTTTAGTCCACTAAAATGATAGAAAACTTGAGTTACTATAGTACTTAAAGGACAACTTTAGTTTTTTTCAACCAAGGTTCATGTTTTAGGTTGTTATTAGAGAAACTAAAAGGTGAGTGTTAATTTTCTTTCATTTGCTGCTTTCTTTCGTTTTAGGGATTTTAGCTCTTTTTGACAGGGGGGCGGGGGCATTCGAGCATGGGGCTAAATATGTATTTTTCCCCCCCAAATTTGATGGTGATTTATTTATTTATTATTTACTATAGTCCTAATAAACCCCAGGAAATTACATCTGGCCACAGAAGATCACAGGATCTACTGAATGTGAAGGTAGCCTACTAGGGGAAGGCTTATACTGTGTGTATAGGCTCAATATGTCAGTTTGTCACATTCAATAGATCCTGTGATCTTTTGTGGCCAGATGTAATTTCTTGGGGTTTATTAGGACTATAGTAAATAATAAAATAATAAATCCCCATAATATTTTGTAAAAAAATACATATTTAGCCCCATGCTCGAATGCCCCCGCCCCCTGTCAAAAACTGCTAAAATCCCCAAAACGAAAGAAAGCAGCAAATGAAAGAAAATTAACACTCACCTTTTAGTTTCTCTAATAACAACCTAAAACATGAACCTTGGTTGAAAAAAACTAAAGTTGTCCTTTAAGCAATACGGTATATATATTTCATCCATTTGAAAATAGCAGATCTACAATCTCTTTTTGAGGAATTGAACATGGTGGACCCTCTTGTAAAAAAAAGTGTAATGCTTAATTGGGTCGTCCACTCACAGTTAACAGTCTTTGTATTGAGTTTGTGCTTGAAATGTACTGTAATTCTGCAAATTGTTAATAAATATTGCAATCAATAAAAAAAAAACAAGCTGTCAATGCGTAGCGATGCGGTGCATTGGGAGCTCGTAGATCTGCTATTTTCTAAGTATTTATTTTAATGTATTTTTAACTTGTGAGAAATGAGACATTCCGCAGAATGAGTAGGCCTACTTTTTCTTTTGGTTCTTTTAAGTAATATTTTGATGCCACTACTTTTCCACTTTTCCATAAGTGCATTTTGAATACGGGACTTCTACTTACGTATATATACATTGCAGTATTGATACTTGTGAGTACTTATTCTTCCTTCACTTCTGTTGTCTATCTAACATGGTTGTTATTGTTATATTGTCACGCTGCTGTGCTATATCGTGTAGCATCAGCGTAGTTATTTATATATGCTGTGAGTGACTTGCCTTTGGACGTTTTTTAGTTTATATGCTATGGGGCTCAGTGACAGGGGTCTCCCTAGACGCAATTTGCAACTCTAGATTTTTTTACAATGGGTTGAATCTAGAGTTGCAACAAGCTCCATCCACTTCCTATTCATCATTTTTGGTTTGTGATCTGCTTGTCTTAAACGACGTTAAACTCACCAACATTGCAGCTGCAGTCCAAGCTTGAATTATCCTCTTTCAATCTGCCGAGCTTGTTTTACATAAAAATCCCCCGTAGACATTATTAGACGTTATGAGCTACTTTCTGTCCAAAATATTCCAAGAGTGACATTCCGAGCCAGCCATTTTGTATTTTTGCAACGTGCCGTAAAACAAGATGTGAGGGGGAGCGCTTGTTTAATAGAAGGCTGTGCGTGATGGGGCGTCGCACTGCGTCGGCCTCTTCTTTTGGTGTCTTACCTGCGCAGGTAAGATCAAAAATCATGAATAGGAAGTGGATGGAGCTTGTTGCAACTCTAGATTCAACCCATTGTAAAAAAATCTAGAGTTTCAAATTGCGGCTAGGGTCTCCCCATCTCTCAATTTCTTTAGTAAAGAGAAAATACATGTTCTGGCGGGTTACAAATGTAATCCAATCAGGAAAGAGAACTCCTCAAAGACCATTTATCACTTGTTTATCCAGTATATTTCTCTCCTGGATTTGATTAAATTGTTATCCTGGGTTCCTGGCCTGAACATTTATTTTCTGCTCATTAAAGAAGAGATGGAGAGACCGGTAGAACCTAGCCTATTTCGGTACCCTCGGTTGCCTTTTCTGAATTTTGGACGTCGGTACCCCAGGGTCCCTCAGTACTTATTCCACTCTCCATGGGAGACAGATGTACATACCCTCCGTTCACGCCGTGCTGCGCTCCGCTTGAGTGTTGGTGAGATGTTTCATAGATGCATAAAGTGGCTATAGGAGACAATGGCAACGTGGGAGAAATCGCATTAAGCACCGATGCCGTTAAGTATTTTTAATCTTTATTTGAAGTTTTGGCTGCTCTGAAATTCTCACTTCCTTATTGACTTCCCATTGTACCGGCTCCCGCACCGAGACTGGCTAGCTGCGCGTCCTAGTTACTGCCTCTGATTGGCCGACCGCGGACATGCAGGGTGTTTATAATGCTGTGCGTCCTAGTTACTGCCTCTGATTGGCCGACCGCGTACATGCAGGATGTTTATAATGCTGTTGTGTCGTCGGAGGCGGGACAATGGGAAGTGAGAATTTCAGAGCTGCCAAAACTTCAAAAAATGATTACAAATACTTAACGGCATCGGTGTTTAATGCGATTTCTCCCACGTTGGGTGGTGTATGTAAGTCAGTCACCTGTAAACAGAATAAAATTGTAAATGCAGGCCCAGACGGCTGGCGTAGCTGTATGGGCACCTAGGCTGCTAATCCTTTGCTGCATTTCACCCCATCTCTCCCGATTTCCTCTCGGTCGGGTCTACAATTTACAATTTAGGTATTTAGCAGACTTAATCCAGAGCAATTTACATTAAGCAACTTGAACAAAAATATTACGTAGACAGCACTAGAATTGCATTTTTTTTTTTATCCCACGATTTTTGTAACCCAGTTTTCTTTTCACCCAGTGCCAATTATCTAATGTAATCCTGGGCGCTACACTTCCTCTGCCAACCTGGGGGGGCAGCAGACTGACCTCATGCCTCCTTCTATGCATGAGGAGTCCAAGCTGCTTCTTTTCACCTGACAGAGGGGAATTTCCCCGGCCGGACGTAGCGCGTGGAAGGGACACGTTATTCCGACCAGTTCCTTTCCCCTCCATCAGGTGCCCCGGTTGGCCAGGGGTAGGTAGTTTAGGAGACCAGGATTACGGCATGTTTTTGTGAGGGTATCTACCCTAGGGGACATGGGGAGAACATGCAAACTCCACACAGAAAGTGTGTAGAATTGCATTTTATGTAGTCATACTATAGCACTTAATAGTACATATGTATAGCATAATATAGTATAGTTTATATATATAGCTTCATGATATAGATACTTCACTGTTACGTTCTTAGCTTACGTTGTTTCATCATCATGATAACGACTTTTTATATATGTGATGTATGCCATGCTTTTTGTTATTGCTTAATGTAAATCGCATATTTTCCCTGGCATCCCTTTTCTGGTGGCATGTCATGATGAATCATACGTAAGCTTAGAACCTAACAGTGTAATATCTATATAATAAAACTATGCGTATACACTATAGAGTGCTATGTCTACAAATAATGCTATCCAAGTTGAGCCTATGATGCTGCTGCATACGCCTGTAAGGTCGTCGAGGCTAGGGCAAGTGCTACGGCAAGATCACTTCCATACTACAGTGTAGATCACTTGATCCTTATTCTGTGCTGTCAGGATGATGATGATGATGTCAATGAGTCATGGAGAAAACACCACTCAAAGTGTTGTCACTGGACCCCCAAGGGTCCTTACGGGTGTTCTAGGGCCCCCCCCCCCCCCCCCCCCACACTCCCCAACCAAATTATTGATAACTTAGGAACCAGATGGACCCTTATGGGCTCTAACTCAAGAGAGTGTGCAAATGGAACCAAATGAACCCTTTAATATGGGCTCTAACTCAAGAGAGTGTGCAAATGGAACCAAATGAACCCTTTAATATGGGCTCTAACTAAAGAGAGTGTACAAATGGAACCAAATTAACCCTTTAATATGGGCTCTAACTCAAGAGAGTGTGCAAATGGAACCAAATGAACCCTTTAATATGGGCTCTAACTCAAGAGAGTGTGCAAATGGAACCAAATGAACCCTTTAATATGGGCTCTAACTCAAGAGAGTGTACAAATGGAAACAAATGAACCTTTTAATATGGGCTCTAAATCAAGAGAGTGTGCAAATGGAACCAAATGAACCCTTTAATATGGGCTCTAACTAAAGAGAGTGTACATTACAAATGGAAACAAATGAACCTTTTAATATGGGCTCTAACTCAAGAGAGTGTACAAATGGAACCAAATGAACCCTTTAATATGAGCTCTAACTCAAGAGAGTGTGCAAATGGAACCAAATGAACCCTTTAATATGGGCTCTAACTAAAGAGAGTGTACAAATGGAACCAAATTAACCCTTTAATATGGGCTCTAACTCAAGAGAGTGTGCAAATGGAACCAAATGAACCCTTTAATATGGGCTCTAACTCAAGAGAGTGTGCAAATGGAACCAAATGAACCCTTTAATATGGGCTCTAACTCAAGAGAGTGTGCAAATGGAACCAAATGAACCCTTTAATATGGGCTCTAACTAAAGAGAGTGTACAAATGGAACCAAATTAACCCTTTAATATGGGCTCTAACTCAAGAGAGTGTGCAAATGGAACCAAATGAACCCTTTAATATGGGCTCTAACTCAAGAGAGTGTGCAAATGGAACCAAATGAACCCTTTAATATGGGCTCTAACTCAAGAGAGTGTACAAATGGAAACAAATGAACCTTTTAATATGGGCTCTAACTCAAGAGAGTGTGCAAATGGAACCAAATGAACCCTTTAATATGGGCTCTAACTAAAGAGAGTGTACATTACAAATGGAAACAAATGAACCTTTTAATATGGGCTCTAACTCAAGAGAGTGTGCAAATGGAACCAAATGAACCCTTTAATATGGGCTCTAACTCAAGAGAGTGTGCAAATGGAACCAAATGAACCCTTTAATATGGGCTCTAACTAAAGAGAGTGTACAAATGGAACCAAATTAACCCTTTAATATGGGCTCTAACTCAAGAGAGTGTGCAAATGGAACCAAATGAACCCTTTAATATGGGCTCTAACTCAAGAGAGTGTGCAAATGGAACCAAATGAACCCTTTAATATGGGCTCTAACTCAAGAGAGTGTACAAATGGAAACAAATGAACCTTTTAATATGGGCTCTAACTCAAGAGAGTGTGCAAATGGAACCAAATGAACCCTTTAATATGGGCTCTAACTAAAGAGAGTGTACATTACAAATGGAAACAAATGAACCTTTTAATATGGGCTCTAACTCAAGAGAGTGTACAAATGGAACCAAATGAACCCTTTAATATGAGCTCTAACTAAAGAGAGTGTACAAATGGAACCAAATGAACCCTTTAATATGGGCTTTAACTAAAGAGAGTGTACATTACAAATGGAAACAAATGAACCTTTTAATATGGGCTCTAACTCAAGAGAGTGTACAAATGGAACCAAATGAACCCTTTAATATGGGCTCTAACTCAAGAGAGTGTACAAATGGAACCAAATGGACTCAGACGGGTCCATTTGGTGCCATTTGTACACTCTCTAAGTTAAATGAACACTGGCGATACTACAGTGTAGAATAGATTGGGGTTCCAGAGATCAAAATGGTATCAAACTGGGGGGGGAGGGGGTCATTGAAATTAAAATGGTTCAGAATCGCTGCTATATACAGTACATGCCTACATGGCTGCATAAATAATAATAAAAAACAAAAAAGCACATTGGAATATAACTTCAGATTCAGAATGCAGTGGTCCGTGCAGCTTGTTTTGTCGGAAAAGCATTAGATTTTTATTATTTAAAAGTTTTGACTTTAGTGTTCAGATGTTGTGACTGAATTCATCGAAAAAAGATCACAGTCTACATTCGGCACATCTAGACACGGCCGAAGCATTTCCTGGGGTCCCAAAACGCCAAAAATGTTGAGAACCTCTGATTGGTTACAGTGGTCTGTATGGCATTACATTTCTAGACGCAGTCCATATACTGTAGTGTGTACAGTACATACTGTACTTTGGTTGAATGTCTTGTTGTTCAAAGCAAAATACTCAAGTGCCATTTTGACAGCTTTGTTTATTTTTTTATTTAACCTTTATTTAACCAGTAAAAACCACATTGAGACTGAAGTCTCTTTTACAAGTGTGAACTGGCCAAGACAAGAGGCAAAATAAGTGACACAGCTCTGCCAGTAACAAAAAATAACAACAAAAAACAGGACAGACATACAATGCTCATAAATACAGTACCCACTACCAAAGAAGCTAAAAGGGAGAACAGGAACGCAACCAATAAGGACTAAAAAATCTAAGCAACGGGAATTGCTAGTTGACTAAAAAAGCAAGCAGACACTATTCTGTTCTATGATATTGTCTCTGTAGGGCAGAAACCTTATATCCATATTTTGTCTAAGTTGTTTTCTTCATGTAAATCATTTCCTAGGCTATTGTATATTTTTATACTGACAATGTCGCTCAAAAGCTAGCAAGCTCACTACACGTTGTGGTGTGGTCAGTGCGTTGTCAGCTTGTAGATTGGCTGTTTTGGAAAGGTTTTTGAATTAATTTTATTTAACGATCACATATCCAAAATACGGATGCCAGGTTGAAAGTGGTCAAGTCTGTGGGTTTTTACAAATATTTACAAATGAAATTTATTAAAGGTATATTCAGTGATTTCACTCAAAAAACCTTAGGTTTCGTTTTTGGCTGTGGGACCCAGCCTTTCGTCCAATCAGGATAGAGAGTCAAAAACGAAACCTAAGGTTTTTTGACCCCCAGGGGTTAACTGGGGACAGGGAGGAACTCCTTATACGTATGGTCAGCACACTCTATAGTAGGGAGGATTATCACAACAAAACAAAAAAATAAGTGATATTTGAATGAAGTGAAATCACTGAATATACCTTTAACTAGAGCTTGTGACTAAAAAACTACATTGGATTCACTGCCATTTCCTGAAAAGTAATGGTTTTGGACAAGGTTTCCACCCGACGGCGAGTGACGCACGCTATTCTGTTCTAAAATTATTCTATTCTTCTATTCCCAAAACCAGGCAATAGCCTGTTACTAAATACTTCTTACATGCATGATTGACCACATTTAATGTTACAACTCTTTAATGTCTACTATTCCTTTCCTACAGTGGCCCATCCTCAGTCAAATTTCCTTCCTAATATTTTTAGTACATCTTACATGCATACATCTTTTATGAGTTTCCTTCGTGCCTTTTTTTAAGTCAACCTCGACAATAGTAGTGTTTGTACTGCGATGGATTCAATAAATCAGTCTCCACGACTGCCCCCCTTTCAAACTGAAGTTTTTTCCTTTTCAAACAAACGGGGCATAGGGTTACGCAATAATCACCCTTAAGTACAGTAGCACTTATTTTCCGATGGGTTTTAAAGAAGTAAAGCGACCTCTTGACTGGCCCACTCTCAAAATAATGCTTCATATACCGTGTCACGCTGCCACGGAGAGGCAAATGGGGTGTTAAGTCAAAACAACGAGTCCCCTGGCACGTGTAAGAATAACCACTGCGTTTCACTACAACAAACCAACGCTAATTATTGAGCAATTCTTGCGTTAAAACAACCCTCGCCCCCATCCGCAAACCCTCGGCCCTCTCAGCCTGCTTGATGTATGAGCTGTGCTGCGTAATGATTGCCGCGTGGTGCAGAGGAACGGAATGCGCGCTCACCAGCGGCCCCGTCTGTGTTTTGTTAAGAAGTCGGTCTCCAGAGACGATGGAGAGGTGTGTTTGTGTCGGGAGGGGGGGCGGGGGGGGGGGGCGTTGGGGAATGGGTAAGCAGCAGAGTGCTCGAAAGCATCACAGCAGTGCCTCATTACCAGCAATAACAGCAGAAATGAAGTGTTGGCTTTCATTTGTTTTAATTTTCTCCAAATGTTAGACGGCCGGAGCGCAAACGCCGGCCGGGCCGGGCCTGTACTCACAATATCCTGAGGTGTGATGTGCGTCAACCCCGAACCGATGTATATATATAGTTTTTTTTTATTCTGCCTCTGGAAAAATGTGTGTTTTTTAAAAAGAAAAAGAAGAGAAACGACCCGACAAACCTCAGCGAGCCTATGTCTTATTATACTAGTTTTGGTAATGTCATGTGAATCAGCTCTGCTGCTGTCCTGCTGTGAACCTCTGGAGTCTTGTGTTTTTGAAAAACGGAGAACTGTCATGAACTGCGGTAAGAGTGGGTAACCAGCGGGTTCCAGCATTTCACGACTGATCTACAGTATGCCGCCCTTATATCGTGTTACACAGACATGATCTGTACCCTTCTATACCAGTTGTTTTCAACAAGTGGTCCTTGAGGGAGTTCCATGTGGTCCCCCAGCTAAATGGTGGAGAGTTGGTAACCAAATGAACCCCTATAGAACTTTAACCCATTCTGACCTGAGATCAGATTAAAAGAAAGTTTTCTGAAAAAGCTATGTTTCTATGTCAGTCGTTCTTCAATTTTTCAAAAATAGCAGACCTACAAGCTCATATCGCGCGCCACTCGGTGCGCGATATGAGCTTGTAGATCTGCTATTTTTCAATAGCTAAAGCATAACATGATGCCAACACCAAAATGGGTTCCCGTTCAGAATGGGTTAACTCTTGAGAGTGTAAAAGGAAACCAAAATGGACCCTTATATGGGTCCATTTGGTTTCATTTCACACTTTCAAGGGCTACATTATTGTTAAACAAGAGGTCTATACACAATTAGAGAATGTAGCAGAATTGCTAGATAACATTTTCCTGATTATCTCTCCTTATAGTACCAACATCAATTTGGCATGGAATTGTGGACAAAGTCTCTCGATAACTAACTATAACAAAATATTCTACGTTTTGGGACTTTAGAGACTCAGGGCTGTATTTTGCATGTCTTAAGTACCAGGTCTTATTCCCTAACTTGAGTAAACTAAAGACCTGGAGGCGTGATCAATGCTCTTTGGCCACTCAGAATAGCCAAATGGCATTGATCACGCCTCCAGGTCTTTAGTTTACTCAAGTTAGGGAATAAGACCGGGTACTTAAGACATGCAAAATACAGCCCTCAGGGCTGTATTTTGCATGTCTTAAGTACCAGGTCTTATTACTTAACTTAAGACCTGGAGGCGTGGTCAATGCTCTTTGGCCACTCAGAATAGTCAAATGGCATTGATCACGCCTCCAGGTCTTAAGTTAAGTAATAAGACCTGCTACTTAAGACACGCAAAATACAGCCCCAAACCTCATGGTGGACCTTGGATATGAAAAGGGTTGAAAACCCACTGTAATATACGGTTATTCTGCTCAGTGATTTATCCAAGTTCTCAATCTTTTGTGGCACGAGGAAGGAATAGCAGCTGCTAACATTATAACTTGCGCAGACATAAGTCTAAACAGGATGTAAATATAAAATTGCATAAATCAAATATACAAAGGAGGATTGAATGTTTTCCTAAACCCTGACCCTGAAACCAATCTCACACTGGTTGTAAATGCGGGGACAATTAAAAACGGACGGAGGGCCCTGTCGGAGCTTCTTGTTTCCCCTCTCCCCGGGCCCGGCCTTCCTCCTTTCCCTCGCCTGTGGTCTTCTTAATGGCCAATATCAGTCATCTCAGCCCCCGGGCTCCAGGAAACAGGAAGTGACTCCTAATTCGACTCTGTGTTCTCCTCTGCTTCCAAAATCCACTTACTGCAGTGTCAGCTAAAACCATTAGGACTTTCTCTCTCTCTCTCTCTCTCTCTCTCTCTCTCTATCTCTCTCTCTCTCTCTCTCTCGTTCTTAACTCCCAGTGCTGCCTGCACAGGAGAGAAGGGGAGTACCGTTTTGAGTGTGTCCATTAATTGCCCTATTTATTTTCAACTGTCAGAAACGACCCCCCTAATCCTCACTGGCGCTGTCCCCTTAGTGTAATTGTGCTCCCTTCGAAGTCTTCTCCAGGCTTGGACTCTTAAAATGCTCAGTGCATTACGATGCTTGTTGAGACTGTCTCCCAAACGTCCAAGTTTTTTCCTTTTTGTCGTTTTATTCGTATATACCACGGGGCTAAGTCAAATTACAGATTATGTCTGTTCTAGTCACGCGTCCAAGTTGGCTGCCTGGGGGATTCTTACAAGGTTCTCATGTCTTTAGTCAGTGCATGTTCGAGGTCTCGCACTGAGAGAGTCTGACGTTTTTAATTAAAACATAAGCCAGTATCTGGTATCCTACTTTCGGCCAGCACTCGAGTCAACAGACACCGCCTGTGCGGGAGGAAATTACTGGACTTCTTCATATAGTGACTGACTGTTGCTGGCAGTGGCTTGCCCCTGAGTGTTACCATAATTACATATTGATAAATTTATGAAGTGTGTGCCGGTTATTTTTTGCTGCGCTGTGACTTTTATGTGTTTTCGGGGGTAAAGGGTTGGTTCCCTGTTTCATTCATTTGTTTCGCCCCGTCTGTGAAGTAAAATTACACGTCTGTATCGCTCGGAACCCCCCGGAGGAACAAGGAAGTGTTTCAACGGAGCCATTTAAAAATGGTTTAGGGGGCGCGTGTAGTGTGGAAACAAGTGCCATTGGCATGAACGTGTTTGTATAATAGTTAAACAAGCTAAATATGAATTAAGCTATAGTCTTCACAGTGGCAGTCCAGCTGGTCCACTCACTTCGGGCAGACTGTGGAGTATAGTGACGATGTTGGCCGACGATGCTGTATTGGCCATCTTTCAACAATGTACTTAACAGTAGAGTGCAAGTTGTTCGTTCCATTACAGTGAATTGATTTGCTCTGCTAAAAAAAAGAAAGAAGTTCCCTTAATGACGGAACTATTTGCAATGCCTGATATATCTTAATTTTCCCATCAAACACCACATGTTACACAGGCCTCGTTAAAAAAATAGTTGGCTCCAATAATTCGGTCTACGTGCCAACTACATGAACAGAAGGTCTACTACAGAGGACCACTGTGGCTCTGTCTCAGCGTGTTAATGCTCCTTTCCACTGGTTGCTTGTAACAGCAGTCCAGATAGGAGCTGAGGAACAGGTTGACCTATCCTATGAAGGCAGATCAATTGTGCTTCACGTTTAATCTAGAAAAAGATTGCGATCTAGACTCGGACACCTATGCGATTTCATTTCTAAATTTGAGTGAGAATTGTGCAGCTGCCTGCAGCACTAGTTGGCTTATGTTTTTGACATGACGTTGATAAGAGTTGATTAAGAGTCTAAGTCAAGCACTTTGATGTTGTCTGTTTATGATCATTCAAGTATTTTTATTGAAGTTTGCAAATTTAAGGACAGACAACAGATGCATGACAACAAATACAGAACAGACACAGAACAAAAACACCAGTACTCAACATTCATGTATAAAATGTTGTCTGTCGCTGGCTCCAGGTGCCACATTTTGAACGTAGTAATGTTCAGCATCTGCCATCTACAGACTAAAAGACAAAATATTTTCATGGAAAATATGAGAATTGTCTGAGAATCGTTATCTCAATTGCCTGCGGAGGAAAACCGAGATTGACATTTGAGCAAAGAATCGTGCAGCACTACCGATCAAAGAATGTAAAAGCTTATTCTGTGACTGCACTTGTCTCGCCTCAACCAGCTTGGCTGGTTCGAGCCTCGGCTGAACATAAAATGTGAAACACATTGGAGTGCCGCGTCCTCCCCAGAAGCTGCAGCCCGTTAAAAGCCAGGGGCCGGGGGCCGGCTGCCTGCCTGCCTGCCTCCCTCCCTCCCCTGCCCCGGCCCGGGTTATTTTTGGAGCGTCGTCGGCCCCCTGTCTGCGGGGAGCAGTGTTTTTGAAGGGCCTCCAGTCCCATTAATCAGCCACGGGGACCCCACGGCGCGAGCGGGCCCCGAGCCCTGGCCCGCCACACTGCACCGTTCTGTTCCTCTTCCCCGCTCGGCGCTCTCCTCACAGTGTGAAGCTCAGAGGAACCTCATCAATCTCACCTGTCCCACACGTCAACCGCAGATTTAATCAAACGCTCCGTTTGGGCTGGACGCCCCCCTCCCTCCCTCCCTCTCCTCCACCCCTCCCCACCCCAACACACCTCCCAACCCCAGACACCGTCTTCGGAAGGAAAAAAAATCAACCATGCCCAAAAATGTGGACCGGGCTCTAGTCACTCTTTCTTTCTAACTCCGTCGTCTTTATCACTTTCCTCTTCTTGCTTTCTGGTGCTCTCTCCCACCATCTGTCATTCCCCTGTTTTCAACCTTTTTCATATCAAGGTCCATTATTTATTTTTGAGAAACGGACCACCATTTCGCCTCAGATTCTTTTGGATTAGTGTCCAACCGATATATCGGCACAGATTTGGCATATCGGCTCATATCGTATCGGTGAAAATATGTCTCTGATATATATTCCTGGAATAGTTGGTATAGTTGGTATTTACGAACCAACTAGACCCTTATGTATCAGTCCATTTGGTTCCATTTGTACACTATCAGAGTTACATTTACACTGATGATGGATGGTATCAAATGGGGGTCTGTGCTGTGGCCTAATACATGTCAAACTGGGGGTACTTGGTATTAATGGTCTGCATATCTTCTTGAATAAAGTCATTGGTTTAACCCATTCTGAACGAGAACCCATTTTGGTGTTAGCATCATGTTATGCTTTAGCTATTGAAAAATAGCAGATCTACAAGCTCATAGCGCGCCACCGAGTGGCGCGCTACGAGCTTGTAGGTCTACTATTTTTGAAAAATCGAAGAACGACTGACATTTTTAGAATCTGATCTCAGGTCAGAATGGGTTCATCAGACCAGTGTGTGTCCGGCGGAAACCTCGTATGAATCTGATCTCGGGTCAGAATGGGTTAAGAAAGCAGCTGTCTGTACTATACTGTCACTGAGACTGTACCTTTGCATAAACATATCGGTGAAAAATCTTTGCACAATCCACACAGAAAAGGCTCCATTTTCATTGCCTAGTTTCATTCCAGCTCGGTTGCATATCAGTTATCGGTGATTGTCCCCTCTCTAAAATCGTTTTATCGGTCGCAAAACTCCCTATATTGTCCACCATTCCATGCTGTAGGCCTATCGATAGGAGAGATAACAGGCAAATGTTGATCGAAATAATAATTCTTCTACATTTCTCTAGTTGTGTAGACAATCTAAATTAAGTAATCCAGTGGTTAACAATAATCTAACCGCCTGGAACCCCCATAAGGACCACAGGTGGTCCCAGGACCACTGGTTGAAAAGCCCTGCTCTGTGTGTGTGTGTGTGTGTGTGTGTGTGTGTGTGTGTGTGTGTGTGTGTGTGTGTGTGTGTGTGTGTGTGTGTGTGTGTGTGTGTGTGTGTGTGTGTGTGTGTGTGTGTGTGTGTGTGTGTGTGTGTGTGTGTGTGTGTGTGTGTGTGTGTGTGTGTGTGTCTGTGTCTGTGTCTGTGTCTGTGGTCAGTCACACTTTTTGTCCCAAGCTGCGGTGCCTTAAAATAATGACTAAACACTCACTCCTTTGAAACGAGGGGGGGGGGGGGTTGTACAGTAAGGCCCATTTCCTGCTCGATACTTCACTGAAGCGGTGCTCTGTGGGTCGTCCTGCATTAATAGGTTCCCATGTTAGAGAGAGGGAGAGAGAGAGGTAGAGAGAGACCTGCTTCAAGGTGCCTCTCAGCATGATGTCGGTGTTAATGGGGTGCCTGGGGCAAGCAGAACACTGAGACCTGTGTGTGTGTGTGTGTGTGTGTGAAGCTCGGTGGGGCAGTGGAGTGGAGATTGGGGGACCCCATGGCTGCGCCCTGAAACGGAGACATTTGGGGGAGACACAATCTCTGATTGTTAACCCATTCTGACCTGAGATCAGATTCTAAAAATGTCAGTCGTTCTCCGATTTTTTTCAAAAATAGCAGACCTACAAGCTCGTATCGCGCCACTCGGTGGCGCGATATGAGCTTGTAGATCTGCTATTTTTCAATAGCTAAAGCATAACATGATGCTGACACCAAAATGGGTGCCCGGTCAGAATGGGTTAAACCTGTATCGCTGCTCGGATCAAATCCAAAGAGAGAACTGGTCCCCGGGCTCCACAACGAACCGATGGTTAATCTGCAGTTGGGAGGAAAGCAGGCCCGGCGCCCCTGGGGGTGGATTTAGCAGGGGGGGGGGGCAGCAGGCCCTGTGTGCCCCTATAGCTGGAGGTGGATTTAGCTAAAGTGTTGAAATTGGCAGAAGTGAAAGCACAGGTGACCTCGGGCTCCGGTCGTCAGCCCCCACAGTGCGCGGGATGTCAGTGAGCCACTCCAGGAAGCCAAGGCATTGATATGATATATGACATGCACACACACACACCAGAGAAGAAGAGAAATGCAGCGTTTCACAAGTCCGAGGTACTTCCAGCCGAACGATGCCTATGTGATTAATGGCATTGGGTTTGTGCAAAAGGACCAAGTGCCCAGACCCGCCCGCCGGAGGCCTGTATCAACTCCGCTAAGGATGGAGGAGGTCCATAATGGACGGCCCCCGGACCTATACTTAAATGCTGCGTGTTTGGGGACCGCTACAAGCGGGTCATGTCTTTTGTAGACGACTTGGAGGACTTTCAGTGTTCATTTCATTTTTGAGAGATTAAGATGTGCCCCACCGAAACCAACTGAAATAATGACTTTGCTTTTAGCTTGTGCCAGTTTAATATCGGTTTCAGGCCGTTCGTTCTTCTGGAAAGATGTCATTTCAATTTTGTCTTGCGCTCAATACATTGGATGTGTCCCCTCCCCCCCTCCCCCCCAACATTTATCATCCCAACATCTCATCGTATACAGTGGTTTCCAGGGGTCTGGAAAACCTTTTGAGAGAGACGACAAAAATTTGTCTTTTCCATGGAATTCTGGACACGGCTCTTGTGTGGAAAAACGCAGGGGGAAGCCCCGAAGCGCACTCACTCCAAGAGAAGATTCAAAATGAATTCCTGAATTGGTTGTGTATTGTGCCATGATGAGCATTGTTTTCCATTCATAATAGCCTATATAGCACACAGTACAGTACAGTATGTCTCGCTGTGCAGTGTAGCTGCTAGACGGTGTGTTACTGTTAATTTGATGGGCTGTGGGGCTTTTCCACCGATGCTGACCCGAGTTGTGAGCTGTCAGTTTCGGACAGACGGACACCTTCGCAGCTTCCCTGATGTTGATATAGGCACGTGTGGACATACATGTGTGGATGTATTCCACACACACACACACACACACGAACACGCACACGCACACGCACACGCACACTCGCTGCACATATAACCCCTCTGCTCTGTCCCCATGAAAATTACCACACACGCACACACACACACACACACACACACACACACACACACAGACAAAAAAGACGCATATTTCCCGGAACGGTCCGTCCCGCGCTCCGTCCGGGCAAGTGTGAAAACACGGCCAGGCTGAAAGTGTATGTAACCTTCTGGCTGCTGGGCGTTAATGTCACACACACATGGCGCGGAATGCATTCGCCATATGCTGGATGCGGATGAAGCGAGCTTTCGTCACCTAGCCGACGCCGTAATACGACAGCATTCGCGGCCTGTCAGTATAACATATGAGGAGGCAGAACACCCAATGTTCCCAGGCCTGCTGCGTGTCATCAGGCGGCGCCCAGTCGCTCCTTAGCCCGTTCTGACCTGAGATCAGATTCATACGAAGGTTTTCCACTAGGACACACACTGGTCTGATTAACCCATTCTGACCTGAGATCAGATTCTAAAAAATGTCAGTCGTTCTTCGATTTTTTTCAAAAATAGCAGACCTACAAGCTCGTATCGCGCCACTCGGTGGCGCGATATGAGCTTGTAGATCTGCTATTTTTAAATAGCTAAAGCACGACATGATGCTATAACACCAAAATGGGTTCCCGTTCAGAATGGGTTAGACACCGAGACGCGGCGAGAGGTTGGCGGACGACATGTCATGATGAGTTTGGGGGAGGTCCCGCTATGTTTTGCGGAAGGGAAGGAGCTACTTGTCATAGCTTTGGTTTATTGCTCTGTCGGAGCGGTGCGAGGCACACACAGGCAGTGTTGATTTGAGTTTTTAGCTGATTTTAGTTCATACTAGGCTTTTGAATCGTTTTCATTTAGAGTATAGTCACATTGTGGTCAACCTGGAATGTCGTCTTTTAGTGGACTAAAAATATAAGATTTTAGTCAACTAAATATACAGTTGATTTTTGTCGACCGAAATTTATTTTGGCAGGCCTTGATGCCGTCGTAATGACTGATTGATTTTACACTTGCTGAAAATAGCTGATCTCACAAGCTCCTGATGCGTTGTAGGTCGGCTATTGTCAGCATGCAACCAAGTGTAAAAATTACTTACTGGATACTGCATTCCACTGATCTGAAAATGTCAATGTCACTGCGCTACTCGGTGTGGACTGCTTGACTCGCATTTCATAACGTCAACTGTTACAGTATGTAGCGCCGTTGTTGCTGATGCATCAGCCAGCACCACTCTGTCTGTCCATGCTTCTCACTGTTGAAAAAATATAGCGCCGTTCGAGACTTGAGAGTAACGATTCAGTAGTTCACTGTCATATTCAGTAGTCCATCCGAACCTCGGATGGATCGTCATCACCGCGGACAGCGGCACATTTTTTGAGAGAGATAACAACCACAGAAGATCCTACTTTGAATGGTACCTTATGGCGTGCACGTATCCTGGTAGCCTGGTTAATAAACCAGACTAATATCGCACAGACCGCGGGATATTAGTCTGGGGAGGCTCAGCTTGGATTTCATTTCCAGGGGGGGCGGGTTGAAACATTTCCTCTTTGACGCAATTGGTCAGAGCTACTTTCAGTCAAAGGTCTCAAGCATTGAAAGTCACTGTACCAAAGCCCGCCCATATTGCATACCGTGTCCCGATTGGCCGCCCCATTTCTCTCGTGTAGGAAATGGGCGTACAATTGAGCCTCTCCAGACCGTAATCCGCCGGCAGGCAAATTTTTTTTTGCCAACGGCTGATTCGGTCTGGTTTATTAACCAGGCTAGTATCCTGGTGCTGGGGGTATCCAAGGCGTTGCCTAGCAACCGGTCCGATGTTAAAGGTAGACTTTCGGCTATACCGTTTCATATTTGATATAAAGCTTTATGTACGAGATATCCCAACATACAACCGGTGTAGAGGGAAAGTACGAGATATCTTCTACTTGGCATATAAAAAAATGAATTACTTATAATACTTATAATACAGCACACAGAAATGTATAGATGTATATATATGGAGCCGTTTGGAAGGAAGGTCTTCACTCACATTGCTACCATATTGTTCACAGCAGCCAATGTACTCTACATGTGTGTAGTGTATGGGCCAAAGCTCATTTCCAGTTCCAGTCCCGCAATGGGCATTGACAGGAGTTTATTCATCCAACATCTGGTCTTTTCTACTGACGTTGGCACCTTTTTGGTTTTAGGGCCTTTTTGAAAGGCTTGTGTTGGAATGCAGCTTCAAAAATACCCAAACCATTGGAGGTGTACTTTGATTTGCTGTTTTTTCCCCAGCATCCAATCAGCCATAAAAAGGGTTCATTCAAACCCACCGGATTATTACCGGAGATCAAACAACCGCATGCTCTATTGACAATTCAAATGAGTTGCAATCTGGCACATGTTTAACCCATTCTGAACGGGCACCCGTTTTGGTGTTGGCATCGTGTTATGCTTTATCTATTGAAAAATAGCAGATCTACAAGCTCATATCGCGCCACCGAGTGGCGCGATACGAGCTTGTAGGTCTGCTATTTTTGAAAAATCGAAGAACGACTGACATTTTTAGAATCTGATCTCAGGTCAGAATGGGTTAATCAGACCAGTGTGTGTCCAGTGGAAACTCGTATGAATCTGATCTCAGGTCAGACTGGGTTAATATAGACCTGTGTTGTGATGTGAATAATATGTTGCCCTTTGAATATACTTTGTTACCCTTGCCATTTGCACTAGTGCTGCATTTACTGTGTACTAGTACTCACTATACCAGCACTAAAGTAACATAGGCGATGTCTGTCCGTTTCGCCGCTCCTGTCAACGTGCAATATTTGATTTACGTCACCTCGTAGCCCGGCTTCCCTTCCAACAGCTCTGGTGGCACAGCAACACGTTTTTAAAGCCTCCTCTCTCTCAATCTCCCCTCTCTCTCTCTCTCTCTCTCTCTCTCTCTCTCTCTCTCTCTCTCTCTCTCTCTCTCTCTCTCTCTCCCCCCCCTCTGACCAAATGTAACGGCCCCAGCCCTGCGGTGTCTGGAGTGGCGATGTGATGCGTGATAGGCTATAGCCCTCTCCACGACTGCCCAGTGGCCAGTTAGCACCCGGCGTTGACTCTCATTTGACGCTCGATTGGCTCAAATGACACCATTACCATGTCTGCATGGCTAATGGCTTCCCCCCTGGGGGAGGGGGGGGGAAGGGAACATGCGTTTGGCGTGTCAACGCGAGGTGAGAACACACATGAACCAGACTCTAGAGGTGGGTGGGGGGGTGGGGTCGATAGGGTGGGGGGTTAGGTAGTGCACAACTGCACACTCCCCCCCCCCCCCCCCCACACCCCCCCCCCCCTCTCCCCCCTTGTCTGCACCTAAATCAATCCTGACACCTCTTAAGAGCCACTCTGCATCAATGGCACTCCGCTGCAATTACCTCCCTTGGTAATGACATAAGCACCCGGTTCCTTCCTGCCTGCCTTATGTTCTCCTTTTTGCCTGATTTATACTTGGTTGTGGCGCCGTGTCGTGTCGCGCACCTAAAAAAAGGCGCGGCGTGCAGCATAGCTCGGTCCCTCCGTCCAATTAGTTGTGATGGCAGCCCCAGCTCAGCTGTCATAGATAACGGTCTCCTCGCAGCGCCCTGGCGAGGGGTGTCCCCTGGACGCCGCCGGGGTCGTTATCACGATCGGTCACGATAAGCTCGGGTGGAGAGAGAACGTTTGGGAACGTTTAGATCGCGGTGCCTGATCTGAGGGCGATAACACCGCGACCCCGTAATGCTCCTGGGAACTTTCCCAGAAGGGAGCTCTGCTGTTAGGATCCGTGTTTGTGAGCCGCCTGACGCTGTGCTCATGCTGAGCTGGAGGAAATTGTTCTTGATGATACAGGAACTTTGGATGGTTATTTTTCTGTTTCCATTAACAGTGTGTTATTATATGTGCCAGTACATTACATGCTGCTTTGTGTAACACAAGTTTAATTTTTAAATGCGAAGAGCCGAAGACTGTTTGCACCACAACACAAACTTGTGTTCGGCTGCAAACAACATAACATGAAAAGGTTAATATATTAAAATTATTAGTAAATTCATATGAAAGGAAATTATTTTACCCAGACAAGTGGCCTTTGTGTGGCCTGGGCAAGTGAAAAGTATATTTTTCTTCATCTTCTCAGAAGTTAAAGTAAATGTAAAAAGTGCCTGAAAAAGTTATTGTCGAGCACAATCGCATACAGTAGACACAAGTATTTACGATACATAATTTGATCCAGATAAAATGAATGCTCATGCAGCATTCATCACATGATAAATGGGGGTAGCTGCTATAGCTATACTAACAGACTGCATGTACGTAGTATAATTCTGTACACTTCTTTGTAGTTTTAACCCATTCTGAACGGGCACCCCTTTTGGTGTTGGCATCATGTTATGCTTTAGCTATTTAAAAATAGCAGATCTACAAGCTCATATCGCGCCACCGAGTGGCGCGATACGAGCTTGTAGGTCTGCTATTTTTTGAAAAATCGAAGAACGACTGACATTTTTTAGAATCTGATCTCAGGTCAGAATGGGTTCGTCAGACCAGTGTGTGTCCGGCGGAAACCTCGTATGAATCTGATCTCAGGTCAGAATGGGTTAAGATATATCTTCTCTTCTGGGGGTTCCCGGCTGGCACAAAACGTTTTCAGATGGGGGTCCGTGGCCAAATACATTTTTGAGGTCCTCCGCACGAGAAAGTTTGAGAACTACTGATTTAGAAGGCATTTTGTAGAATCTGCCTCAGGTCTTAATGTTTTTTAAGGACATGACCAGCTTCGGCCAGAAACATACTCCATTTTGTCTTTTAGATTCGGGAACCTGCATTTATTTATTTAAGTGCACAGAACATACCAGACAATTGAGTCAATGGAAACATCAAAAATGTATGGTAGTTTGAATTGTGATCGTAATTCATTCTTTATGAGTTTTCAGATGAATCTGGACTAAAATGCGTTTAATATATTATCATATTGAAATGAACAGAATCCGGTGGCTTCCTCAAAAAATCAAACAAACCACAGAATGGTGTGGAAAATGGACATCAGTGAATGTCAACGTGCCGTGGGCTTTAACCACATAATCCCTACCGTCCCTATTCTGGGAATGTCAAACGTTCTGCCAAAATGGCAGATCGCTTGTAGATCTGCTATTGTGATTGTGACGCCAAGTGATTGTGAACTATATAAGATTTAAATCATTTAGGACGGGAACCCCTTTTAGTGTTTTGAGCATAGCTGCTATTTTTTTCAAAAATCGTGAAAGTCTGGCGCAAATATTTGAATATTATATTCTTTCAGAGCGAACATTTTAAACTCAAATCTTTGCTTCTGGGGCGATCCCTGGAACAACATATTTTCAGATGGGGGTCCGTGGCCAAATACAGATTTTTAGAATCTGCCTCAGGTCTAAATGGGCTTTAAGTGCTTTATTGAACATTTTGAAAATGGACCATTACTTTTACACGTTCAGAGTTACGTATGTTAACACTTCAGAGTTTTATTAAGACGAGAAGAAAAAGGGGAATAAAGGGGTGACATGTGCTGCATGGTGTTCGGCCGGCTTCGACCACATGATGTCATGATCGGATGCTTTTTGCTACGTGGTAGCGAGACGAGCCTTCTGGGTGGCCCCACGACGACTGTATCTCTTAACTAACCGATGAAAAGCCGCTCCAGCTGGCAACTTGAGTGCTTAATTTCCGCTGCCCCGCGGTGGCCTCAATCGACCGCGTACTAGCGTCCTGCTGAAGAAGAAGAAGAAGCCCTTGTGCTAGTCGCCGCGGTGGGTTTCCGGACCCCGCGACATGTGCGTCCACTCTGCTCGCCCCTATAATTGTATCGTATGACAGGCTTGGAGCCGCGAGCGGTGGCACTGGGCCCGTGCCAACATGTGGGCCGCACTGAACGCCAAGTGTTCGTGTTTGGTGGGTCCGTGCCAAGACGGAGCTGAGCCCGGTGAAGTCGGGGCCCAGCTGTACCAGAAACGCAGTGTTTGCCCAAAGGATCTGAATGCAAGGCCTGATCTGTGCGAGGAAGCAGCCTGCTGCTGTCCTCGCACACAGTGCCAGCTCTGGAACACAGGGCCTTTGTTTTTACATGCTTTCTGATATGTTATGATATATGGTATGGACATACTATACTAAATCCATCATCTGCTGCATGTTCTCCCTATTCCACTTCCCTCCCCCCTAGCTCTCTCTCTCTCTCTCTCTCTCTCTCTGTCTCTCCCTCTGTCTAATGCTAAAGGTAAGGGCTAGGGCAGGGAGATATGGACAATACAGATCGGCTATTGTCGGAGACTGTACGGGGGAAAAGAGCAGTGCCAATGGTAAAGTTGACTAAATGTCGTGGGTTTAAAAGGTTTAACTGAAAATACACATTGACGTGAAGCGGGATCGGAGGAACCGGATCCAACATTGAGGATCTACCCATTCTGACCTGAGATCAGATTCATACGAGGTTTCCGCCGGACACACACTGGTCTGATGAACCCATTCTGACCTGAGATCAGATTCTAAAAATGTCAGTCGTTATTCGATTTTTCAAAAAATAGCAGACCTACAAGCTCATATCGCGCCACTCTGTGGCGCGCTATGAGCTTGTAGATCTGCTATTTTTCAATAGATAAAGCATAACATGATGCTGACACCAAAATGGGTGCCCTGTCAGAATGGGTTAATCACACTGTCAGCTGGCATGTGGACTTCTGTTCTGCTGTACAATGACTATACCAGTGGTTCTCAAACTTTGTAATTCCAAGGACCACCATAACGGGTCCATTTGGTTCCATTTGTACACTCTCAGAGTTTTACAGACCTGTTGGTGTCCATTTTGAACCACATAGGTCGACCGACCGACAGACAGACAGACATGTTATATACAGTAGAGTAGACACATACCAGATCATTATTGATCATTCTATAGTGTTTAAATAGTTTCAATGTATGGATATTCTACTGTTACTAGACAGGTTCTTAGTTTACTTTATGATCCAACTTAAAGGGAAACTTTACCCTTTTTGCAAAACAATATATGTTAATGATGTTTAGAAGATCTAGAACACTTTCCTGGGGGTCTTTATGTGTGTAATATGTGGTTGTAGCTATTTTAGATTTTAGCAGTGAGCCCAGTGTCTGTGATGTCATGGACACTGGACTCACTTACTTCCTGGACTACGTGTTGTCTCAGTAAAGGCTCATACATAGTCTGGATTCTCGGTGGTTAGGTGACCACTGAACTACAACATGACGTCACGAGCCGCGGTGAAGAGCAAACCACCGCCACCGCTCCAGCCCTTCTCTCTGTTTTTACTCACCACCGCTCAACGTTATTTCAGCTCCGGTGGTCACCTCGCCACCGGAGCGGTGGTCACCTCACCACCGGCCGGCGCGGTGGTCACCTCACCACCGAAAATCCAGACTATGAATAGGCCTTTAGACAGCCCTCACCCTATCCACAAGGAGGGTGCACCAGTGCACCAAAGCATTATGGGAATTGTAGTCCAGGAAGGAACCATTAAGGAACCATTAAGAGGGAATCGTTAAGGAAACGTAATCATTAAAAACCCGGTAGCTTGATAAGAGTGCATGCACGCAGGAACAGCTCTCATGCAGCCTCTCTCCTTTGTGTCTTTGCACCGTCCTATGCATGCGTTGTTGTGGCTGCACGGGCCCTGTTGTCTGGTTATCCGGTGTTATCGTTGGCCTGCAAAGTGTTGCATTCTTCGCTCCGACAGTGTTTGGGAGTGAACAGAGGCGCTAGCCACGGAGTCGGTGTGTATAGCTAATACAAGCTGGGAGGGAACAGAGGCGCTATAGCCACGGAGTTGGTGTGTAGCTAATACAAGCTGGGAGGGAACAGAGGCGCTATAGCCACGGAGTTGGTGTGTAGCTAATACAAGCTGTGAGGGAACAGAGGCGCTATAGCCACGGAGTTGGTGTGTAGCTAATACAAGCTGTGAGGGAACAGAGGCGCTATAGCCACGGCGTTGGTGTGTAGCTAATACAAGCTGTGAGGGAACAGAGGCGCTATAGCCACGGCGTTGGTGTGTAGCTAATACAAGCTGTGAGGGAACAGAGGCACTATAGCCACGGAGTTGGTGTGTAGCTAATACAAGCTGTGAGGGAACAGAGGCGCTATAGCCACGGCGTTGGTGTGTAGCTAATACAAGCTGTGAGGGAACAGAGGCGCTATAGCCACGGCGTTGGTGTGTAGCTAATACAAGCTGTGAGGGAACAGAGGCGCTATAGCCACGGAGTTGGTGTGTAGCTAATACAGGCTGGGAGGGAACAGAGGCGCTATAGCCACGGAGTTGGTGTGTAGCTAATACAAGCTGGGACGGAACAGAGGCGCTATAGCCACAGAGTTGGTGTGTAGCTAATACAAGCTGTGAGGGAACAGAGGCGCTATAGCCACGGCGTTGGTGTGTAGCTAATACAAGCTGTGAGGGAACAGAGGCGCTATAGCCACGGAGTTGGTGTGTAGCTAATACAAGCTGTGAGGGAACAGAGGCGCTATAGCCACGGAGTTGGTGTGTAGCTAATACAAGCTGAGTGAACAGAGGCGCTATAGCCACGGAGTTGGTGTGTAGCTAATACAAGCTGGGTGGGAACAGAGGCGCTATAGCCACAGAGTTGGTGTGTAGCTAATACAAGCGTGACCGCTGCTGGCTTCCACACTGCCAACATGCTCACACCAATGCCCCGCAGATCTCTCCTCACCTCTGCACTAATCCTAGAGCCGCTTGATGCCAGATTCTTGGATCCGATGCTGAGTCCTACCTACACCATGATTAACGATGTTTTGACCAATTATTTTTGTCAAAAAGTGTAGAATCTTCAAATATATATATATATATTTTTTTATTAACATTTAACTTAAACCCCCCCCCACCCTACACTATAGGGCCGTCCTAGTGTAGTGGTTAGACAGCATATATGCCTTTCATGCGGAAGCTTGTGGGCGACTGTCTATCGATCCTACATTACCGTATTGTGCCAAATATAACATAAGTTATAGCAGTGAAAATATCCCAAAAAACGGGGTCGTATTCTTTTCGATGTCTAGATATTTTTACATGACTCATTACACATCTGTGCCGATTGTTGGCGCCGCTACTGCTGAAACCAGTGTTACTGTATGCGTCACACTGTGCCCTGAGTTCACCAGTTGACAAACCTCAAAATTACCGACTCTTCATCACCTGAATCTCTGTATGTACAACACCGACGTCATCAGCTGGATCTCCATAATAGAACTACACAGTACACCTACGTCTGACGTCACATAGCCACGGAGTTGGTGTGTAGCTAATACAAGCTGGGAGTGAACAGAGGCGCTATAGCCACGGAGTTGGTGTGTAGCTAATACAAGCTGGGAGTGAACAGAGGCGCTATAGCCACGGAGTTGGTGTGTAGCTAATACAAGCTGGGACGGAACAGAGGCGCTATAGCCACGTTAGACAGCATTATATGCCTTTCATGCGGAAGCTTGTGGGCGACTGTCTATCGATCCTACATTACCGTATTGTGCCAAATATAACATAAGTTATAGCAGTGAAAATATCCCAAAAAACGGGGTCGTATTCTTTTCGATGTCTAGATATTTTTACATGTCATTACACATCTGTGCCGATTGATGGCGCGCCCTACTGCTGAAACCAGTGTTACTGTATGCGTCACACTGTGCCCTGAGTTCACCAGTTGACAAACCTCAAAATTACCGACTCTTCATCACCTGAATCTCTGTATGTACAACACCGACGTCATCAGCTGGATCTCTCCATAATAGAACTACACACCTACGTCTGACGTCACATAGTCCATAATATAAGGTCATCACCTGGATCTCCATATATGGAGATGACGACACATCACTCTGACATCACCATTATACAAGGAGCAGACCTCCCCTATTCTTAACAGACTCAGGCACTCAGGAATGTCCAACCATCTCAACTCCCCGGTATCTACCTTCAAGACCGTCATTATTCAACAATGCTCCCCAGGATCCCCAGAATTACTTATGTGACCTTCCGTAGAGGATCACAGACGAGCACAACTCAACCCATACGAGCCAAGGTATCTGGCCTTGGCCCCACAACCCAGATAGTACCTTTACCAACTTCTGTAAGTCCATCTTTCCAACCACACGTGACGTGTTAGTCATCCGGATTAAGTTCGAACCAGGCACCAATGTGGCGGGGTCCTAATCCTAGCAGTACTACGTAGAGTAGTATTTGGATTTGGAGTGTCGTGATTTTTTTTCCACCCTAAAACATCATCAGGTATTATTGTTGTATAAGGAGGAAGATTATTTAAAAAAAAAAGTGTACAGTATTTGTTAAAATGTCATTTTTATGTGGACACGCCCACCAGTTCATTAAGTATGCCTGGTTTGCCTGGTGGGTGGTGATCCACCTGAACTGAAGCCACACCCACAGCTGCTGTTTCCTATATACAGGTTTAATGTTTGTTTGTAGTTAAACAAACATTAAAAACGCCATTGACAATGAAGGGAAATGTATGTCATCTTGTCCCTAACACAAACATTAAATGCCATTGACAACAAAGAGAATTTAATGTTTTGTCAATGTTTGTTTTACATGACCTCACCTAATCTTAGCAACATGAGTTAGATTTTAATGTATTAGCGCCCCTCACTTCACAATATGGGTGTGACTTTTTTTTATGATAAAGGAGAGGGGTATTGTGATGTCACTATATCACTGTTTATTTCATTGGCACGTTTGACTGTCAAAGTTTCAGCCTTCAGGAAGAAACCCTAATGACTAAGGGAAGACATAACCACACCAAGGGGTCTAATGAAGTACTGTCACCTCATAAACACATGGAAATCTGGAAAACCCCATCTTTAATAATGCCTCACAACGCCTGTACATCTGCTTGTACATCTGCTATTTTCACAATATTTGTGGAATTGAGACCCTCGGGCCAATCCGGATGCACCCCGCGGCGGATTCAAACCCCTATACTCCACGGTTAGTGGGCAGGGGCTTTACCCGAGCGCCTGTAACCCATCTCGATTCAATACAGCGGGGGGGGGGGGGGGGGGGGGAAGAAATATGGCATATGGTAACTAACAAACGTCGAATATAATGGAATATCATCCTCCAGCCTCTATACCCCCCTCCTCCCCAGGCCTGTGTCCAGAGTCCAGACCTCCTGCTGTCTTCTGGGGGCTGACATGTTTTCATAAACCTGCTGGGGTTTTGTTGCCTCACTCATATCCGAGTGCTTTTTCCTTCCTCGCTCTTTCCTCAAGTGTTGTAAAACACTTTTTGTGTGTGTGTGTGTGTGTGTGTGTGTGTGTGTGGGGAGGGGGGGGGGACCTATAAACAAGCCTAAACTTATTGTTTTGCTCCAGCAGTGTCTCATCCGCCGTAGTCTGAAAACCCACCTTTTCAGACTCCATCATGGCCCATAGCACTTACCCTACCCCCTTAGATAGCATTTCTGTAGACTTAGATAGCATCTGATACAGACTTATAGCATGTTATGTAGACAGCACTATAATTGCATTGTATATAGTCATAGCACGCCATAGTACATATGTATAGCATAGTAGTATATATATATATAGTTTGTATGTATAGTCTCATAATATAGATATTCCACTGTTACTTTCTTAGCTTACGCATGTTTTATGATAAATGCTTTTTTGTGATGTATTCCCATGCTTTTTGTTCTTGCTTATTGTAAGTCGCTCTGGATTAAGAGCGTCTGCTAAATGCCTAAATTGTAAATTGTAAATTGTCATCCCCAAATAAAGTGTAATCTTTATTTTCCGACTCCCAGGACCAGGAGCCCGCGGGAGGCGGAGGCGGAGGCGGAGGCGGAGGTGGGCGGGTGTTTTCGGGGATCCAGCCCACAGGCGTTCCTCACCTGGGGAACTACCTGGGAGCCCTGGAGAGCTGGGTGGCCCTGCAGGTAGGCGTGACTTATTATTAATTTACAGAATTACTTGGCATAATCGTTATTCAATGAACATCAATCATCTGTTGAATAGCAGTAGCAGAAATCTGTTGTGACGAAAAGAGAGTTGAGCCAGAAGGCAAATAAGCTCTCTGTCTACCGAGCAATTATTCCTACTCTCACCTTTTGGTCACGAACGAAAGAATAAGATTGTCGAATACAAGCGGACGGAATGAATTTTCTTCGACTTAGAGATATGGTGAGAAGTTCAGTCACGCGAGAGCGAGTCGCCTGGAAAGGAGCTAGCTTACAGTAGGTGGTTCGATCAGCTCAGATTTATGGAGGCACCCCCCCCCCCCCATCTCAGTTGTTGTGGCAGGAAGAAGACTCCGACACTGCCACAGAGCAAAAGACCAGGTCATTTCGGATATTCTTCTGTGGAGACTATACCCTGCCCATCAAGAGGAACAAGACCTCTCACATTTAGGGGCACGGTGGCACAGTTGGTAGTGCTGTCGCCTCACAGCTAGAAGGTCCTGGGTTCGACTCCCGCTCGGGACGCTGTGGGTGCTGGCGGCGTGTTTCCTCCTCCGTGTCATCAGTGCCCATACCCGAAGGCGGGGTTGGCGAAAGGGCCTTTCTGTGTGGAGTTTGCATGTTCTCCCCGTGTCCCCTAGGGTAGGTACCCTCACAAAAACATGCAGTAATCCTGGTCTCTAAACTGCCTCCCCCTGGCCAGCCGGGGCGCCTGATGGAGGGGAAAGGAACTGGTTGGAATAACGTGTTCCTTCCACGCGCTACGTCCAACCAGGGAAACTCCCCCCTGTCAGGTGTAAAGGAGCAACTTGGACACTCAAGCATGAAGGAAGCATGAGTTAAGTCCGTTGCTCTCCCCAGGTTGGCGGAGGGTGTGTAGAGCCCAGGATCACATTAGATGATTGACACAGGGGTGAAAAATGGGTTACAAAATCGTGGGATAAAAAAAAAATAATAATAATAAGACTCTGCTTTGCTGGACACTGCCACAGAGCAAAAGACTAGGTCATTTAGGATATTCTTCTGTGGATAGTACTACCCTGCCCATCAAGAGGAACAAGACCTCTCACATTTCCAGATGTTCTGAGTAGGGACACAGGACTGACTGTGAATGAACTTGGTGTTGGCAATGAGCAACGGAGACCAGTGGAAGCAGCTTGTGTCGCAGATCTCGAGGGCACTCGAAGGATGATGAGGTGGTTCAGGCATCTGGTTAGGATGCCTCTCGGCCGTCTCTCTCCCTATAGGGAGGGCCTTGAGGCACGTGCCCCCACATCCGTCTTTTCGCCATTTGTCATATCTTCCCTGTGCGATGGTTGAGTACACCATTTAGTGTAGTGTACAGTGGTCCTCAAACCTTTTCATTTGAAGGACCCCCATAACTCTGAGAGTGTACAAATGGTTTGTACACTCTCAGAGTTTCACACACATACGGAGCAATTTGGAACCCACTCAAGGACACTTTAAGACCCACTGGGTGTAGCAGAGTGTTTCCAGTGAGCCAACATGCACAATAGCAGCACCCCGACTCTGTTTGACCAGAATGGAACAGAGGGAGCCTTAATTAATTAATATTATCGGTAACGCCTGTGAAGGAAGTCGGAAGAGGCCCAGAAAGGACATAGGAAGAGTTATTTCCAAAATGGCATGTATATATATATGCATATAGAGCCTATATTAATCACCAGCCAAGAAATGTCCTGCCAGTGACTCCCCTCCCCTCCCCTCTCCTCCCCCTCCCCGCTATAGAGCCGCTACCCGTCGGTGCTGTACAGCATCGTGGACCTGCACTCCCTCACCCAGCCCCAGGAGCCTGCCCAGCTCCGGCGCAACATCCTGGACATGGCAGCCAGCCTGCTGGCCTGCGGCATAGACCCACACGTCTCCATACTGTTCCAGCAGTCACAGGTGAATATAGACACACACCACACACCCTGCCTCCACACTGTTTCAGCAGTCATAGGCGGGTGGAGGGACGGATTAACCCCCATGAGGGCCCCTGGGCCTGTCATTTTTGCAGGGCCCCCATAGCGCAACATTTTGTGTTTTTCCGTGTTTTTATCATGTTTTTGACCTAAATTTAACTAAATCAATGGCCAATGAAGGGCCCCAGGAGCCCTTTTCAGGGCGTCAAACCTAGTGCTGCGCGGTCCAATTTCCCAGAAGGGCCCCTGAGAGCCAAGGGCCCCTGGGCCACGGCCCCACTGGCCCAATGGCTAATTTGTCCCTGGGTGGGTGGAGAGTGGACTTGATGCATCGATGGATGGGGTCAGCTGGATAGATGTGGAGAGATGGATGGATGGATGTGTGACAGGACGATGGATGGATACAATTAAACAGAATTTTCACTGTATTTTAGCTGATTTTATTTTTTTAAAGAAAGAAGAAAAAAAAAGCAGATCTACAAGCTCACAATGTGGTGCTTTGCGTGGTGCTTTTGTGAGCTTGTAGATCGACTCGTTTTCGCTATTTGCTGTGCAACATTATATAGTGGTTAATTGTCTTGTGCATGCTTCTTTGTGAGTCTCTCTCTCTCTCTCTCTCTCCCCCTCACTCTCTGTGTGTATTTGCATGTCTGTGTGCGCATGGCGTGCTTAGTGGCGTGCATCTGTCTGCGACGTGCCCCAGTGCAGCTGTGCACAGTAGTATATGCGTGTGTGTGCGTTTTAAAGATGGCCTCCTTTGGTCTCTCTCCAGGCCTTGTCATCGGGGAAGACTCAGCCCGAGTGGTCGGCCATCTTTGGGATGTTTTCTTTTGCGTGCGCTGGCGTTCTGGTGTTTACCCTGTGCGTCCGCCCGCCAAGCGTTTTACTATCACTCTTTGATTCTTATCTGATTCTTCGTCCGCCTCGCAGATTTACAGGGCCTATGAAAACACCACTACCATAAACCCAGCATTAACTCCTGCCTGAGGTTTACCCCAGGCAGGATTTCAGCACACACATATATATTTTTATTTTATTTCTTGCCTGTTTGTTTGTTTGTTTGTTCTTTACGGGTTTTTTTGCGGAAATGTCTCTTCTTTTTCTTCAAGTCCGTAAGAACAGCTGTCTCTTTCCCTCGATTCAGAGAGAAAGCCAGTCTAGTGTGTGTGTGTGTGTGAGAGAGAGAGAGTGGAGAAAAGTAAAGAGGGAGTTAAGGTGATGCCATATGTGTGATGATAGTCTAGTCCATCTGTATTCCCCTGCTACACACACACACACACACACACACACACACACACACACACACACACACACACACTCACACTCACACTCACACTCACACTCACACTCACACAGACACACAGAGCACTGTTCTCTTTCACGTTTATCTTCATGCTACATAACTTGGCAGTGAGGAAGGAGGACCTCCCATTGAACACGCGAGTGAGTCCACTCCGCTCCACATGTACAAATATGATGAGGACCCAAAGAAAACACCTGACTTCACTGAAACGCACAGCAAATGGGGGGAGAAGATAGTGATGAGCTCAAATCAAGAGCACGTGTTGTGTCTGTCTGTGTGTGAGAGAGAGAAAGAGAGGTAGAGCGAAATAAAGAACTATCTCCACTGCTGGAAATGGATCTCTTTGACTGTGCGAAAATAAAAAAAGTAGGCGTCAAACATTCGGCACAGACCAATTGCAAACCAAAGGAAGCGAGCAAAGAGTTTGCAAAAGACTGAGCGAGACCAAGCGAGAGCACGTGTGATATTATCTTTTTGTGTACGTGTGCTTGTCCACACGTCCAGCTGTACTCGTGTACTGTGTTCGCGGCGTGTGCACGTGCACACGGACGAGCCACTTGTATCTCGTGTATGCGCGTGGGCGCATGCGCCCTCCCGCGCCTGTGTGCGTGTGCATGTATGTATGTATGTGTGTGTGTGAGAGAGAAAGAGAGGTAGAGAGAAATAAAGAACTTTATTATCCACTGCTGGAAATGTATACTCTTGATCTCTAGAATAAAAGTGGTCATCAAACATTTGACACAGACACATTTACAAACCAAAGGAAGCGAGGTAAGTGTTTTCGAGAGAGCGAGCGAGCGTGTTATAGTTTTTTTGTGTACGTGTGCTCGTGCACGCGTTCATCTGTACTTGTTGTTGTCGCTGTGTGTGCACGTGCACAGACGAGCCACTTGTATCTCGTGTATGCGTGTGCGCCCTCACGTGCCTGTGTGTGTGGGTGTGTGTGTGTGTGTCTTTGCATATGCGTACTGTATGAACGATTGTAGCAGTAAAAGTCACGCCCTCGCAAAAGAACTCCATTCTTGGCTCTCTGTGTCCGCACAAACGAGAGCAAGAAGAGAGGTTTATCTGCCGTGCAGAAACGACTCTCAGCCTTTTTAGTTTTTCATTGTGGAGCATGCTTCAGGGTCTAATGCTTCTATGACCCGCTTATAACGCTTATACCACTAGCTTTCTTCACAAAATGTGTTCATAAAGTGTGTCACCGCCTTTAGTCCAACGAGTGTTTTCCGTGCAAAACTATAATGCTTGCAATGGATTCAGTATCATGAATGAAAACCCCCTAGTTTGACCCGTCACATGCTACTTAAAGCATAATGAAAGTTTGAGAATTTTGGTGCCCCAGCTTTCAGCAGCTGTTACAAAGTTTCCCAAAAGGGAAACAAATTGGAGCAAATTGAGAGGTGATAGTAGACACCTTTTTATGAACACATTTTGTGAAGAAAGCCAGTGGTAAGCATTTCTTTTTAATACATTGGTAATACAGTGGTTCCCAAACATTTTAGCTCGAGACCCAAAAGAGTAGAGAGACGTTTGGCATATTGAAAATAGCAGATCTATAAGCTCACACGTCATGTACTTCACACCACGTTGAGAGCTTGTAGATCTTCACTACTTCTTAAATATATATATATATATTTTTTTTTATTTTACTTTTGAAATATCTTGGAACTCATTTAATTTGTTTAACTTTTTTTTTTTTTTTTATCTTTTTACCTAATAATTATATTTATATATCGTAAATGGAAGACACAAAAAATGGAATATTCACTAAATACTGCATTTACCCATTAAAAAAAATAATGGTCCGCGACGCAAACATGGGTCCCGACCCCACTGTTTGGGGAAACAGTGCTTTAAAAAGCCACGCCATGCAGCGGTGTATGAATGAATGGACCTCCTGTTCCTCCAAAAGCCCTTCTAAAAACCCTCTTTTAGTGCTCTGCCCCGGGCCCGCGTCCATCCTTATCCCCTCGCCTCCACATCTGTCCGGTCCCTGGCCCGACGCGGACGGTGTAATAAATACCAAGTGTTGGTTCTGGCAGCAACTTTTGATTTGAGTTGAGTCATAGTCTTTAACCCATTCTGACCTGAGATCAGATTCATACGAGGTTTCCACTGGACACACACTGGTCTGATGAACCCATTCTGACCTGAGATCAGATTCTAAAAAATGTCAGTCGTTCTTCGATTTTTTTCAAAAATAGCAGACCTACAAGCTCGTATCGCGCCACTCGGTGGCGCGATACAAGCTTGTAGATCTGCTATTTTTCAATAGCTAAAGCATGACATGATGCTAACACCAAAATGGGTGCCCGTTCAGAATGGGTTAAAACATTTCGGATGACTTTGAAATTAAGCTTTGTTCCAGTGTCTAGTTTTAGTTGACAATTTTTTTTTCTCCGCAGGCCTTCATGGTGTTGTAATGACTGATTTTTAGAGTTGGTTTGCGTGATGGAAAATAGCCGATCTACAAGCTCACAACAACGCGTTGCGACGCGACGCGCTGTGAGCTTGTAGATCGGCTATTTTCAGCACGCAAACCAAGCATAATGTGGCTTGTCCTTTAGTTCCCTCTTCATCTTCGTCTCTTCTTCTGAAGAAATTGTCAATATATTTAGTCATAATTATAGTCATCATAGATTAGTTTTTATTTTGTTTTTATTCAGTTTTCCTCAGTGAAAAAAGGGCGCTGACGAATATTTTTCTCGCCATAAGTTTTAATCGACAAAATCAACACTGATACTGTAAATACGCCCTCCTCGCCCATCCTGGCGTGCGGAGCGTAGAATCTGGACTCATGCCTCCCTCCTGCTATCTGCCCCGTTGACGTCACAAGCTCCACAATCCTTTTAGAGCAGATGAGGGCGATAGCGCCAGCAGCCATAAAGTTTAATTCTCTGAAGCAGAAGGATTTTCGCCTTTCCCCCCCCTTTTATTTTTTCTTACTTTTGTTTTTACTTTTCTCCTGCAAAATAGTACCTTGGCATCCTTTCTCCTCTCTCTCTCTCTCTCTCTCTCTCTGCTCTCTGTCTCACTCTCTCAACCCACTCTGTGTTTTCTGGCTCTCTGTGTTTGAGGACACAAGAAGAGGAGATGGTTTGGGTGTGATGATGAGATGGAGTTAACTGCAAACAAACCCCCAACAGAGAATTTAGATTATCAGAAAGCCAACGCAAGAGGTCTTTTATCACACACACACACACACACACACACACACACACACACACACAAACTGTTAACTTCAAATCTCGCAAACCACTACACTGCTCGGCGCCAAATCTTCGCTGCCAGGTGGCCAAGGGAGTCAATCTCTCACACATGTACGTACACATGTACGTACACACACACACACACACACACACACACACACACACACACACACACACACTGTGAGTAAAATGCATCAACTATATGAATAGTTTTGATGTGAAATACTCAATGGCTGCTATCTATCTCGCACTCAGACACACACACACACACACACGCTCACAGTGCCATGATCTTGTACATTTGTTGAACTTTTTTTTTTAAATCATTTTGAATGAAACTATTTTAACAACAAATCTTCTCTTCTGGAGGTCCCTGGCACAAAACATTGTCAGATGGGTGTTTCCGCGGCCAAATACAATTTGTGGGTCCTTGTCACGGAAACAGTTTGAGACCTACTGTCATAATGAGCCAAAGCAACAGCTCTGCAGCATTCACACTGCACTGGTAGTAGTATAATTATTGTCCTTACCAAGAGGCCACTCACTACTTTAAAGGTTGGTCACAGGGAAAGATGGTAGTACCCGTCTCGGCCACTTGGAGGTGCAAGGGAGTCACCCTACATGGCCCCCAGAGTATTCAGAGGATATAGTGCTGTTGTTGACACACAATCTACACTTTAATGTTTAATTCATTTCAGCTGGTAAAAAATGGTCTTCTGATTTGATTTTAAGCGAGTCCATGTTATAAGGAATCCATTTTTGACTTATAGCTAATAATATGGTTGTCCGGTGACTTAGTCTAACACAGAGGGTGTACAAATGGAAAGAAATGTACCTGTGCAGGGTATGTTTGTTTTTAAATATCTTTATGCACAGAATAAGTATGATACTTTTTTGTTGAGTATGTTTGTTTTAACCCATTCTGTATGGAAACCCCATTTGGTGTTTTAAGCATTATGTTACACTTTAGCTATTGAAAAATAGCAGATCTACAAGCTCATTTGAGCTTGTAGGTCTGCCATTTTTTAAAAGTCGTGAAAATGTGGCGCAAATCTTTGAATGTATATTCGTTTTTAACTCAAATCTTTGCTTCTGGGGAGGTCCCTGGAACAACATATTTTAAGATGGGGGTCGGTGGCCGATTAAATATACATTTTGGGGTCCTTGACATGAAATATTGAGCACCTCTGACATAGAAACATGGGTATTTCACAAAACTGTCAGAATTTAGAAGAACATTTTATTTTAATTTCAGGCCTAAATGGGTTAAATATGTCCGTCTGCAGGTGCCTGAACATGCAGAGCTGTCCTGGATCCTCGGCTGTCTCACCAGCATGCCTCGACTCCGACATCTTCCACAGTGGAAGGTAAGAAAACATATTACACTTTATTTATTTATAGAGCACTTATCGAAACTGAAACGAAACGTCCGATTCCACTAAATTATGCCTTCTAAATCAGTCGTTCCCCACACTTGTGTCACTAAAATGACACATGATGCTTCTCCGGTTTTAATGTGTAATATAATATGTAGGTGCTTTACAGTGTTTTAACCCATTTTGGTGTTTAAAGCATTATGTTATACTTTAGTTATTGAAAAATAGCAGATCTACAAGCTTTTTTTGAAAAATTGTGAAAATATGCCTCAAATTTTTGAATATATATTATTACAGACTAAGTGAACATTTTAACTCAAATCTTTGCTTCTGGGGGGGTCCCTGGAACAACATATTTTCAGATGGGGGGGGGGGGGGCGGAGGCCAATGACATAGTTTTTAGGGTCCTTGACATGAAATTGATCACCACTGATACAGAAACGTAAGGTTTTTCAGAAAACTGTCAGGATTTATATTGTTTCGACGTCAGGCCTAAATGGTTTAATGTGTAAAATATAGGTGTTTTACATAAATGACCAATCTAATAAATAAACAATATATTTATGTGTTTATTCAAGAAGAGCTGAAAATAAATCAATTCCTTGACGCAAAGTAAACTAACGTTCATTAACGATCTTGAAATGAAATTAATAGCAAGTATAGAAACTATCTCTACCCTTATTGCACAATTGCAGTAGGTGAGTATATCAAATGATAAATGTTCACCAGAATCACAATTAATGGGTTTGTGATGTCGACGTAAATTGACACATGCCACTGGAATCCGTACAGACCAAAAGGATGGTTCTCTAATGAAAAGGGACACTGACCCCCCCACCACAAGAATATCAGCTTTAACCACATTTTATTTCACCATTTTAGCATCCGCGTCTTTGTTGTTTGTCGGTTATATCTGGACAACTACACAGTAAAGTGTTCATTTGTTAATTCAGTTCGTTCAATTAAATTCATAAACTCTTGAGCGTCTAGAGATATCTAACCAAATGGACCCGTTAGGTTTGGACTCAAGAGTTGAAGCTGCCGCCTAGGGATGTGTAAATGTGTCCAAAATGAAAATCGATTTGTGGGGGGGGTTTATAATTTCCTTTTTTCTTTTTTCTTTTTTTTTTATGAACCCTACAAATAAAAAAAATCTTCCCCCCAAGGGGTACCTAAGTCAAAAAAGTTTGGGAACCCCTGATGTAGTTGATTAACAATAATTGTAACTCTTGAGAGTTAATAAGGGTCCATTTGGTTACTAACTCCATCTTTTAAATGAGGACCACTGGTGTTCCCTGGACCACTGTTGATCCAATTGATCACCATAGCAACCCCAGCCTAGGCCTGATTAGGTAAATTCCCAACACCTGCTAAATCCTCCAAACCTGTATCTTGATTGGAATCAATTTCCTCTCAGTCATGCAGCTACACAGACACATCCCAGGCACACTTTGGTAGGCCTATAGCCCTGTCCTGTTTGGATGACAATATTGCCTTTCCAACAGATTTTCATTTAAAAAAGAAAACAGAAAAAAAAAAAAACGATTATCGATTATTCATTTTCATAATCGATTTCGGGTCCTATCAACGATAATCGATTAATCGGACCCATCCCTAGTGCCGCCTCGAACTCATGTACGGTATTTTAATGAGTAGAATGTCATTTTAACCAATCTGTATGGTGGGTAGAGGCACAGTTTTCAAAGTGGGGTCCAGGGCAGGGGTCTGCGACGCATAGCAAGGGGGTCTACGAAAACATTCACCGATTATTTTACACATGTTTATCTAATTGAAAAGTGTATTGTCGGGTTTTGCACATGATTCATATTATGGTATTCGTTTCTGTTCATCATGACTGAAACGATTGAAAAGTTTTTTTTTAATACAAATAGTTACAATGACATCTAAATTTAACGTGCACACATGGTTGTAAGTAAATGCTTATCTGTGTTTTGCGAGGATGAGGGGGTACTTGGGACAAATTCCTCCCTCCTACAGGTTTGATATCAGAATCAGAATCATTTTATTTGTCATTTTCCTATGTACTTGCATACAAAAGAACATGAAATATCGTTTCCCCTCAGTTATTGGCAGTGCAACATAAAACATAGAGCCTATTTAAAAACACAAGCTAAAAACTAAAACCAAACATGGACAAACATTTAAAAAGAGCCCCAGTATGTATGATGACGTGCAATTCATATGGACAAGTTAAAAGTTACCAACACCACGCACAACTATAAATAAATAAAGTGGCATGGTGCAATCCTTAAAAACAAAACGTTACCAGCACTGTTTTTTTTTTTTTTAAGTGCTGTTGTGCATCCAAAAGTGCATTTTCTGTCCATAACCACTGTGCTAGAGTATGATAACCCATTTTGGGTGCGGGAACCCCTTTTGGTGTTAGCATTATGTCATGCTTTAGCTATTGAAAAATAGCAGATCTACAAGCTCATAGCGCAATCACAATACAATCACAATGACAAGTAAAAAAAAACATATTTTTACCCCAAAAACGTATATTAGTAGACGTGAGAGAAGTGGAGGGATGCCGCTCCCCCACTACACCCCCCCTGGTTATAATACAACATCGTCTCTGTCGGGTGGAAACCTCATATGTCCAAAACAGTTTCGACTTTTCACAGTTCAAACAAAACAAATTAGCAAAAGTAGCAGATCTACAAGCTCATCTGCTACTTTTTTTTGTCTTTATTTAATATTTCGGTAACGCTTTACAATAACGACCTGTTATAAAGCATTTATGAACATTTATAATCGTTTGTAGATGAGTAATAATCATGAACAATCATTGTTGACGTCCGTACATGTTTACCTAAACATGTATAACTATGTTTAAACATCATTTATATGTTATTAGTAAGGTATTAGTAAGTAGTAAACTATTCACATAGTTATAAATGTTTAGGTAAACATTTACGGATGTCAACAAACAGTCTGTTCATGATTATTACTCATCTACAAACTGCTTATAAATGTTTATAAATGCTTTATAACAGGTCGTTATTGTAAAGTGTTACCAATATTTCTTTATGGAGATGGGGGGGGAGACATGCAGTAAAGGCCGTCGGGATTGGGAGTCGAACCCGCGGCACACTGGCAGACTGCATTACCAGCCATGCAGGTGCCTGGACCACTGAGCCATGGCCCAGGCCACATCTGCTACTTTTGATGCTTGTGTGGCGCTGTATACAGTAGGGCGCTAATTTATGGAAAAAACAAGGTTAAAATGTGGAGATAAGCGGTTTCTGGCAACGATGTAATAGGGATGTAATAGTTAATCGAACTAATGGGTTTATTTTATTATAAAAAACACATTTATTATTGCTTACAGTATTTTCACTATTTTTTAAATATTTTTTAATCATTTTAACCTCTAATAATAATCATAATAATAATAATACTAATAATAATTAGTGGTTAACCCATTTTGACCTGAGATCAGATTCTTAAAAATGTCTTTCTTGACAGTTTTCTGTCAGTTTTTCTGTCAGTTTCTATGTCAGCTGTTTAGTATAAATAAATTAGTAGAATAATTTCACGTTAATTCATTGATGTATATATTATTTTAAAATACATATGTTATTCAACAAAGTAATTGATAGAATAGTTTTAAATTTAAATGCCTCACCAAAGCCTCCTGCTGCAGGCGACCACTCTGCAACATGGAGCTCACTCGCTCACAGCCAACTGTTTTTACGAACCTAGTTGTAAAACTCAAATATACTGTTATATGGTCACTTTATCTTGGGTGATAAAAATATAAAAAATAAACGTGTTTGATTTGTGGTGTGGTTCTCATTGAATCGGTTACTTCCAGACAGTCACCACATTGACCGTTTATTAGTTTAATACCCAAGAGAATCGCGATAATGCTCCTTTTTTCCTTCCACGTTCTCCTGAGTTCATCCGACATCCCTATTGTTCATGTTATCGTTTGTTTCTCTGTTCGGTTCCACCTGCCAGATCTTTTTTTGTTTGTTTGTTTTTAGTTTTTTCCCTACCCCCAAAGTTCTCCTAATTACAGTGATTATCATAGACCTCATGCAGCTTTAATAGAGGAGCCGTTGGGAATGGAAGTCCAACGGTCCTTTTCCTTGGCCTCCGCCACTGCACAGAAAACACCTTTTTTGTTTATACTCAACAGATGAGTTGAGCTCAAACGTGGTGAGAAACGACCCAGGGTGAAGTCGGAAGAATCCCTGACTCGTGAACGTGACGAGGCATTTTTTTTGTTGGGGAGGGGGAAGGTAGTTCCTTTAACCCATTTTTGCCTGGCAACGATTTTACAAATGTCTTCTAAATCCTGACGGTTTTCTGAAAAGTCCTATGTTTCTATTTCTATTTTCATGTCAAGGACCCCAAGATTATATGTAATTGGCCTCCGACCCCCATCTGAAAGTATGTTGTTCCAGGGACCTCCCCAGAAGCAAAGTTTTGAGTTAAAAACTTTGGCTGTGAAAGAATTATACAGTATATTCAAAGATTTGCACTACATTTTCACGATTTTTCAAAAATAGCAGACCTACCAAGTGCCGCGCTATGAGCTTGTAGATCTGCTATTTTGCAATAGCTAAAGTATAACATTATACTACAAACACCAAAAGGGACTCCGACCCAAATTGGGTTAACCCATGAAGACCTGAGACCGGTTCCACAAATGCCTTCTAATCTAAACCAGTTATATATATATATATATATATATATATATATATATATATATGAACCCATTTAGACCTGAGACCGGTTTTACAAATGCCTTCTAAACCAGACGTTCTTTCAAGATATATATGAACCCATTTAGACCTGAGACCGATTCTACAAAATGCTTTCTAAACCAGACGTTCTTTTAAGATAAAAGAAAAAAAGCTCGCTGTGAGCCTTGAACACATGACGAATCATGTGTTTAATTCCGTTAGGATTATGAACATTGATTGATTGATTTCTGTCTTCCTTCCTTCCTTCTTTTATAAATGATTTTCTCTCTCTCTCCCGTTCATCCTTCCATGTTCACCAGATGAAGAGCAGCAAACAGAAGGGCGAAGGCAGCGTTGGTCTCTACACGTACCCCGTCCTCCAAGCAGCTGACATTCTTCTGTACAAGTGAGATCCATCTCTGTTCATCAGATGTGTGTGTGTGTGTGTGTGTGTGTGTGTGTGTGTGTGTGTGTGTGTGTGTGTGCGTGTGTGTGTGTGTGTGTGCATTTTGTACAGTATTGTTTGTGTTTTCCATGTGTCTTTTTAGCGTGCACATAATGTTTGCCTTTAACCCATTCTGACCGGGCACCCATTTTGGTGTCAGCATCATGTTATGCTTTAGCTATTGAAAAATAGCAGATCTACAAGCTCATATCGCGCCACCGAGTGGCGCGATACGAGCTTGTAGGTCTGCTATTTTTGAAAAATCGAAGAGCGACTGACATTTTTAGAATCTGATCTCAGGTCAGAATGGGTTCATCAGACCAGTGTGTGTCCGGCGGAAACCTCGTATGAATCTGATCTCAGGTCAGAATGGGTTAATCTACCTAAATCAAATAATATGGTCCAGATTTCGGTCGTAACGCGGCACTCGTTTATTGCCGATCTGCAGACAGTATGTGGATCATTATTATTGTATTTATGTGAATCTTCGTCACCTGGACATTTCAGGGACTGTGCGTCTTCATTAAACCATTTAGACCTGAGTTAAAAACGTTCACTTTGAAAGAATATATATTCAAAGATTTGCGCCACATTTTTACGATTTTTCAAAAATAGCAGACCTACAAGCTCGTATCGCGCCACTCGGTGGCGCGCTACGAGCTTGTAGATCTGCTAATTTTTCAATAGCTAAATTTATAACATTTATTATTATATCGTTGCTGTCCGGACGAAACCTCATAACTCTATTTTTGAGGTTTTTGATTTTATTCCATAAATCAGTGCTATTGAACAGAACACCCTTTACGTCTGTGTGTTGTTTTGAAAATATTGAACCAATAAAATATGTAATGTGGCCTGGGCCGTGGCTCAGTGGTCCAGGCACCTTGGCTGGTGATCCAGTCTGGCAGTGTGCCGCGGGTTCGACTCCCGATCCCGACGGCCTTTACTGCATGTCTTCCCCCCCCATCTCTCTCCCCATATTTCCTGTCGGCCTACTGTCTGTCCCTCCATGAAAGAGATATAAAATAAAGGCGAAAGCCACAAAAAAAACATAAAGAAAAAAAAATGTAATGTAAATTATTACTATTCATTTGTTCATTTATCGTGCTCACGCAAATTAACAGATTTATTTAGTGTATTAATGTAAATAATATTGTATGATAATTAGTCGGGGTGGTCGTTAAGATAAACTGTATTGCACTTCTTTGAGAGTTTGTGGATTTCTCAGTACCCAGTAGTAGAGAGGAAGAAGGATTTAGCAGCAACATTTAAGTCTTAACTCAAGTTAAATGGACTAAAAAACACCTGAAAAGAACTGGTCATAAATAACACAGAGTGCATACTGTACACTACACCGTTGGTTCTCAAAAGTAGGGTCGGCCAGCAAAACGATTTGAATAATAGCCTACCATCAAAATCTGTTTAATCACTTTAAAACGTATAGGCCTACGCATGCGTCGGGTATTTTAAAATAGGCCATCTACAGTAAAGTGTAAAGTTCTTTATTATCAGTGTCCCCAATGGGGCCATTAGGTTTACAGCAGATCGTAGAGGTTTGAAACATAAACACAGTACAAAACACATAGACACCAACAAAACATAGACACCAAACCAAAAGTATGTCGGTCGCTGCGCCCTGACTTCCTTGTATCTCCAAGAGAAAAATAAAAGGAGGGGGGGGGGGGGGTCATCCCTGCAGATAGGTAGGCATGATGTGGAAGGAGGGGAAAAAAGGAGAGCCCAGACAGTGTGAGGGAGGGGGGGGAGGATGGGGTGCGAAGGTGGGTGTGTGCAGAGGGATGTGTATGTGTCTAAGTTCGTGAAAGTCATGCGTTTGTGTGGGGAGTAGGCCTGTGTGGGGAGTAGGCCTGTGTGGGGAGTAGGCCTGTGTGGGGAGTAGGCCTGTGTGGGGAGTAGGCCTGTGTGGGGAGTAGGCCTGTGTGGGGAGTAGGCCTGTGTGGGGAGTAGGCCTGTGTGGGGAGTAGGCCTGTGTGGGGAGTAGGCCTGTGTGGGGAGTAGGCCTGTGTGGGGAGTAGGCCTGTGTGGGGAGTAGGCCTGCAGAGTTCTTTGTGTGGGGAGTAGGCCTGCAGAGTTCTTTGTGTGGGGAGTAGGCCTGCAGAGTTCTTTGTGTGGGGAGTAGGCCTGCAGAGTTCTTTCGGATTGTGTGCCAGGTCACGTTATCTCAGTCCGCGGTGTGACGCTGCTGCTTCCAAAAAAGGTCTTGAAAAGATATGCTCTTTTCACTGTTTGGTGTTTATATATAAAAGAATATCAAAACTTCCGTACATACGGTAAGGTTTTCACGTGACAATGACGATATGTGCTGCTGTTTTGTTGTGTTGTTGAACAGGGCCACTCATGTGCCGGTGGGAGAGGACCAGGTGCAACACCTGGAGCTGGCCCAGGATCTGGCCCGCATCTTCAACAACCAGTATGGAGACACCTTCCCTGAGCCACGCGCTCTGCTCAGTAAGAACACACTACTCTACACACCTTCCCTGAGCCACACGCTCTGCTCAGTAAGAACACACTACTCTACACACCTTCCCTGAGCCACACGCTCTGCTCAGTAAGAACACACTACTCTACACGCCTTCCCTGAGCCACGCGCTCTGCTCAGTAAGAACACACTACTCTACACACCTTCCCTGAGCCACGTGCTCTGCTCAGTAAGAACACACTACTCTACACACCTTCCCTGAGCCACGTGCTCTGCTCAGTAAGAACACACTACTCTACACACCTTCCCTGAGCCACACGCTCTGCTATATATTAATAGAGACGGCAGCCGGAGGAAACCCTGAGGCCAAATGGACATAGTGGCCCAATTTGTCATTGCAGCTCGAGCCAGCGCTGGTGCGTTGACTATCATTGCGCACGTTCATGTGATTGGGCCCATGGCACGTGAACGCTATGTTTCATACGTGAACGCACGCAAACGGCGCAATGACAGTCAACGGCCCAGCGCGTTCATGCTATTGGGGCAATCCATCCCAGAATGCACTCCGTTCCTATACCCGGAAGGAGGAGTGGAATCGCCTCATGCGCTTTTGAGCAACTTATTGCAAGTAGATGGGAGGAGAAATCCGGTGCCATCTATTAATATACCGTATACTCTAAGGTAAGAACACACACTACACTACACACGTTCACTGAACCACACTCTCTGCTCAGTAAGAACCCAGTACACACTGAACCACGCTCTCTGCTCAGTAAGAACCCAGTACGCACTGAACCACGCGCTCTGCTCAGTAAGAACCCAGTACACACTGAACCACGCGCTCTGCTCAGTAAGAACCCAGTACACACTGAACCACGCGCTCTGCTCAGTAAGAACCCAGTACACACTGAACCACACGCTCTCTGCTCAGTAAGAACCCAGTACGAACTGAACCACGCTCTCTGCTCAGTAAGAACCCAGTACACACTGAACCACGCTCTCTGCTCAGTAAGAACCCAGTACACACTGAACCACGCTCTCTGCTCAGTAAGAACCCAGTACACACTGAACCACACGCTCTGCTCAGTAAGAACCCAGTACGCACTGAACCACGCTCTCTGCTCAGTAAGAACCCAGTACACACTGAACCACACGCTCTGCTCAGTAAGAACCCAGTACGCACTGAACCACGCTCTCTGCTCAGTAAGAACCCAGTACGCACTGAACCACGCTCTCTGCTCAGTAAGAACCCAGTACGAACTGAACCACGCGCTCTGCTCAGTAAGAACTCAGTACACACTGAACCACGCTCTCTGCTCAGTAAGAACCCAGTACGCACTGAACCACGCGCTCTGCTCAGTAAGAACCCAGTACACACTGAACCACGCGCTCTGCTCAGTAAGAACCCAGTACACACTGAACCACGCGCTCTCTGCTCAGTAAGAACCCAGTACACACTGAACCACGCTCTCTGCTCAGTAAGAACCCAGTACACACTGAACCACGCGCTCTGCTCAGTAAGAACCCAGTACACACTGAACCACGCTCTGCTCAGTAAGAACCCAGTACACACTGAACCACGCTCTCTGCTCAGTAAGAACCCAGTACACACTGAACCACGCTCTCTGCTCAGTAAGAACCCAGTACACACTGAACCACGCTCTCTGCTCAGTAAGAACCCAGTACGCACTGAACCACACGCTCTCTGCTCAGTAAGAACCCAGTACACACTGAACCACACGCTCTGCTCAGTAAGAACCCAGTACGCACTGAACCACGCTCTCTGCTCAGTAAGAACCCAGTACACACTGAACCACGCGCTCTGCTCAGTAAGAACTCGGTACACACTGAACCACGCTCTCTGCTCAGTAAGAACCCATTACACACTGAACCACGCTCTCTGCTCAGTAAGAACCCAGTACACACTGAACCACGCGCTCTGCTCAGTAAGAACCCAGTACACACTGAACCACGCTCTCTGCTCAGTAAGAACCCAGTACACACTGAACCACACGCTCTGCTCAGTAAGAACCCAGTACGCACTGAACCACGCTCTCTACTCAGTAAGAACCCAGTACACACTGAACCACGCTCTCTGCTCAGTAAGAACCCAGTACACACTGAACCACGCTCTCTGCTCAGTAAGAACCCAGTACACACTGAACCACGCGCTCTCTGCTCAGTAAGAACCCATTACACACTGAACCACGCTCTCTGCTCAGTAAGAACCCAGTACACACTGAACCACGCTCTCTGCTCAGTAAGAACCCAGTACACACTGAACCACACGCTCTCTGCTCAGTAAGAACCCAGTACACACTGAACCACGCTCTCTGCTCAGTAAGAACCCAGTACACACTGAACCACCCTCTCTGCTCAGTAAGAACCCAGTACACACTGAACCACACGCTCTGCTCAGTAAGAACCCAGTACGCACTGAACCACGCTCTCTGCTCAGTAAGAACCCAGTACACACTGAACCACTCTCTGCTCAGTAAGAACCCAGTACGAACTGAACCACGCTCTCTGCTCAGTAAGAACCCAGTACACACTGAACCACGCTCTCTGCTCAGTAAGAACCCAGTACACACTGAACCACGCGCTCTGCTCAGTAAGAACCCAGTACACACTGAACCACGCTCTCTGCTCAGTAAGAACCCAGTACGAACTGAACCACACGCTCTGCTCAGTAAGAACCCAGTACACACTGAACCACGCTCTCTGCTCAGTAAGAACCCAGTACACACTGAACCACGCGCTCTGCTCAGTAAGAACCCAGTACACACTGAACCACGCTCTCTGCTCAGTAAGAACTCAGTACACACTGAACCACGCTCTCTGCTCAGTAAGAACCCAGTACACACTGAACCACGCGCTCTGCTCAGTAAGAACCCAGTACACACTGAACCACGCGCTCTGCTCAGTAAGAACCCAGTACACACTGAACCACTCTCTGCTCAGTAAGAACCCAGTACACACTGAACCACGCTCTCTGCTCAGTAAGAACCCAGTACACACTGAACCACACTCTCTGCTCAGTAAGAACCCAGTACACACTGAACCACGCGCTCTGCTCAGTAAGAACCCAGTACACACTGAACCACGCTCTCTGCTCAGTAAGAACCCAGTACACACTGAACCACACGCTCTGCTCAGTAAGAACCCAGTACACACTGAACCACGCTCTCTGCTCAGTAAGAACCCAGTACACACTGAACCACACTCTCTGCTCAGTAAGAACTCAGTACACACTGAACCACGCTCTCTGCTCAGTAAGAACTCAGTACACACTGAACCACGCTCTCTGCTCAGTAAGAACCCAGTACGCACTGAACCACGCTCTGCTCAGTAAGAACCCAGTACACACTGAACCACGCGCTCTGCTCAGTAAGAACCCAGTACACACTGAACCACACGCTCTGCTCAGTAAGAACCCAGTACACACTGAACCACGCTCTCTGCTCAGTAAGAACCCAGTACGCACTGAACCACGCTCTCTGCTCAGTAAGAACCCAGTACGCACTGAACCACACGCTCTGCTCAGTAAGAACCCAGTACACACTGAACCACGCTCTCTGCTCAGTAAGAACCCAGTACGCACTGAACCACGCTCTCTGCTCAGTAAGAACCCAGTACGCACTGAACCACGCTCTCTGCTCAGTAAGAACCCAGTACGCACTGAACCACGCTCTCTGCTCAGTAAGAACCCAGTACACACTGAACCACGCTCTCTGCTCAGTAAGAACCCAGTACACACTGAACCACACGCTCTCTGCTCAGTAAGAACCCAGTACACACTGAACCACGCTCTCTGCTCAGTAAGAACCCAGTACGCACTGAACCACACGCTCTGCTCAGTAAGAACCCAGTACGCACTGAACCACGCTCTCTGCTCAGTAAGAACCCAGTATGCACTGAACCACGCGCTCTGCTCAGTAAGAACCCAGTACACACTGAACCACGCTCTCTGCTCAGTAAGAACCCAGTACGCACTGAACCACGCTCTGCTCAGTAAGAACCCAGTACACACTGAACCACACACTCTGCTCAGTAAGAACCCAGTACACACTGAACCACACGCTCTGCTCAGTAAGAACCCAGTACGCACTGAACCACGCGCTCTGCTCAGTAAGAACCCAGTACGCACTGAACCACACGCTCTGCTCAGTAAGAACCCAGTACGCACTGAACCACACGCTCTGCTCAGTAAGAACCCAGTACACACTGAACCACGCTCTCTGCTCAGTAAGAACCCAGTACGCACTGAACCACGCGCTCTGCTCAGTAAGAACCCAGTACACACTGAACCACGCTCTCTGCTCAGTAAGAACCCAGTACACACTGAACCACGCTCTCTGCTCAGTAAGAACCCAGTACACACTGAACCACACGCTCTGCTCAGTAAGAACCCAGTACACACTGAACCACGCTCTCTGCTCAGTAAGAACCCAGTACACACTGAACCACACGCTCTGCTCAGTAAGAACCCAGTACACACTGAACCACGCTCTCTGCTCAGTAAGAACTCAGTACACACTGAACCACGCTCTCTGCTCAGTAAGAACCCAGTACGCACTGAACCACACGCTCTGCTCAGTAAGAACCCAGTACACACTGAACCACACGCTCTGCTCAGTAAGAACCCAGTACACACTGAACCACACGCTCTGCTCAGTAAGAACCCAGTACGCACTGAACCACGCGCTCTGCTCAGTAAGAACCCAGTACACACTGAACCACACGCTCTGCTCAGTAAGAACCCAGTACACACTGAACCACACGCTCTGCTCAGTAAGAACCCAGTACGCACTGAACCACACGCTCTGCTCAGTAAGAACCCAGTACGCACTGAACCACGCTCTCTGCTCAGTAAGAACCCAGTACACACTGAATCACGCTCTCTGCTCAGTAAGAACCCAGTACACACTGAACCACACGCTCTGCTCAGTAAGAACCCAGTACGCACTGAACCACACGCTCTGCTCAGTAAGAACCCAGTACACACTGAACCACGCTCTCTGCTCAGTAAGAACCCAGTACACACTGAACCACGCTCTCTGCTCAGTAAGAACCCAGTACGCACTGAACCACGCGCTCTGCTCAGTAAGAACCCAGTACACACTGAATCACGCTCTCTGCTCAGTAAGAACCCAGTACACACTGAACCACGCTCTCTGCTCAGTAAGAACCCAGTACACACTGAACCACGCTCTCTGCTCAGTAAGAACCCAGTACACACTGAACCACACGCTCTCTGCTCAGTAAGAACCCAGTACACACTGAACCACACGCTCTCTGCTCAGTAAGAACCCAGTACGCACTGAACCACACGCTCTGCTCAGTAAGAACCCAGTACGCACTGAACCACACGCTCTCTGCTCAGTAAGAACCCAGTACGCACTGAACCACGCTCTCTGCTCAGTAAGAACCCAGTACGCACTGAACCACACGCTCTGCTCAGTAAGAACCCAGTACGCACTGAACCACACGCTCTCTGCTCAGTAAGAACCCAGTACGCACTGAACCACGCTCTCTGCTCAGTAAGAACCCAGTACGCACTGAACCACGCGCTCTGCTCAGTAAGAACCCAGTACGCACTGAACCACGCGCTCTGCTCAGTAAGAACTCAGTACACACTGAACCACACGCTCTGCTCAGTAAGAACCCAGTACACACTGAACCACGCTCTCTGCTCAGTAAGAACCCAGTACGCACTGAACCACACGCTCTCTGCTCAGTAAGAACCCAGTACGCACTGAACCACACGCTCTGCTCAGTAAGAACCCAGTACACACTGAACCACGCGCTCTCTGCTCAGTAAGAACCCAGTACACACTGAACCACACGCTCTGCTCAGTAAGAACCCAGTACGCACTGAACCACACGCTCTGCTCAGTAAGAACCCAGTACACACTGAACCACGCGCTCTGCTCAGTAAGAACCCAGTACACACTGAACCACGCTCTCTGCTCAGTAAGAACCCAGTACACACTGAACCATGCTCTCTGCTCAGTAAGAACCCAGTACGCACTGAACCACACGCTCTCTGCTCAGTAAGAACCCAGTACACACTGAACCACGCTCTCTGCTCAGTAAGAACCCAGTACACACTGAACCACGCTCTCTGCTCAGTAAGAACCCAGTACACACTGAACCACGCTCTCTGCTCAGTAAGAACCCAGTACACACTGAACCACACGCTCTGCTCAGTAAGAACCCAGTACGCACTGAACCACGCGCTCTGCTCAGTAAGAACCCAGTACGCACTGAACCACACGCTCTGCTTAGTAAGAACCCAGTACACACTGAACCACACGCTCTGCTTAGTAAGAACCCAGTACACACTGAACCACACGCTCTGCTCAGTAAGAACCCAGTACACACTGAACCACACGCTCTGCTCAGTAAGAACCCAGTACACACTGAACCACGCTCTCTGCTCAGTAAGAACCCAGTACGCACTGAACCACACGCTCTCTGCTCAGTAAGAACCCAGTACGCACTGAACCACGCGCTCTGCTCAGTAAGAACCCAGTACACACTGAACCACGCGCTCTGCTCAGTAAGAACCCAGTACACACTGAACCACACGCTCTGCTCAGTAAGAACCCAGTACGCACTGAACCACGCTCTCTGCTCAGTAAGAACCCAGTACACACTGAACCACACGCTCTGCTCAGTAAGAACCCAGTACACACTGAACCACACGCTCTCTGCTCAGTAAGAACCCAGTACACACTGAACCACGCTCTCTGCTCAGTAAGAACCCAGTACGCACTGAACCACGCGCTCTGCTCAGTAAGAACCCAGTACACACTGAACCACACGCTCTCTGCTCAGTAAGAACCCAGTACACACTGAACCACGCGCTCTGCTCAGTAAGAACCCAGTACGCACTGAACCACGCTCTCTGCTCAGTAAGAACCCAGTACGCACTGAACCACGCGCTCTGCTCAGTAAGAACCCAGTACGCACTGAACCACGCGCTCTGCTCAGTAAGAACCCAGTACGCACTGAACCACGCGCTATGCTCAGTAAGAACCCAGTACACACTGAACCACGCGCTCTGCTCAGTAAGAACCCAGTACGCACTGAACCACGCGCTATGCTCAGTAAGAACCCAGTACACACTGAACCACGCTCTCTGCTCAGTAAGAACCCAGTACACACTGAACCACTCGCTCTGCTCAGTAAGAACCCAGTACACACTGAACCACGCTCTCTGCTCAGTAAGAACCCAGTACGCACTGAACCACGCGCTCTGCTCAGCCAGAGCCATAGAGTATTAAATGGTAAATGGTGCATTTATATAGCGCCTTTATCCAAGGCGCTTTACAGAGATTGTGCATTACATTCACCCATTCACACACACATTCATACACCGATGGCAGCGGAAACCATGCAAGGCACCAACTAGCACATCAGGAGCAATTAGGGGTTCAGTGTCTTGCTCAAGGACACTTCGACAGTAACTCTGGGGGAGCCCGGGTTCGAACTGGCAACCTTACGGTTACCATCCAGGCACCGCCGCCCCACAGACATACATAGACAGAGTACGACATTGAGGGGGCAGAAAACAGCCCGGTCACGTGGTTCCTGTAACCCGTTTGTCACTGTAAAGCCCATAGGCTTGTCTCCAATGCATTCCGTAACCTTCCGGGTCAGGCCTTTGTCACTATTCGCCAATAGAAGTCTATCCGCCATTGATTGTACTGGCCCCATGAAGTGAAAATCCCAAATCCATAGACAATATCCAGTGTTGTAATATGATACGGATATAATATTGATACTAGGGATGTCCCAATCACATTTTCTTTGCTCCCAATCATTTGAAAAGGATTGAAAATGACATCTTCGGCCCCAATTTCCGATCAGGTGATCGAATCGGGACAACCTTAGTAAGAATACAAATACACACACTCCTTGAACCACACGTTCTGCTTAGTAAGAACACACTACACACTGAGGTGGAAAATAAAATTGATTCATAGATTAATCGCGATGCACAAAAATCTAATCGTTTTTTTATATATTTTTTATTTATTTTGTTTTTTTATAGTTTTTATTATGTTTGTTTGTAGTGTAATAAAAGATAACGGAAGTGAATTAATCTCTTTTCAATTATGGGTCATTAAAAAGCACTTTGGTTGGCAGAGGGAGCCCAGGATTACATTAGATAATTGACACTGGGTAAAAAAAAAAATGGGTTACCAAAATCGTAGGATAAATATTTGTACAAAAAAAAAAAAAAAAAAAAGCTTTGTTTATTACTCACACTGTAATAATTTGATTAAATTAATTGCATTTTTAATAATAATAATAATAAGCCTTGCCGAGCCATATATATAATATATTATGTTTATGTCGTGTATGCATACGCATGTCTTACAACATATTACACGGACATGGAAAGACATGAGCCGTGTATACTGAAAGACACATGCCTGCCTGCATGCGTTTCCTTTCAGACACACACACACACACACACACACACACACACACACACACACACACACACACACATGGCTAGCATGTTCTGCTGCGGAGGGGGAACCCCCCCCCTGTACTCAGATACCCCCTGTTTCCCTTCTCCTTAACCCATTTAGGCCTGATGGCGAAATAAAAAAAAGTCTTCTGAAAGAATATATGTTCAAAGATTTGTGCCGCATTTTCACGATTTTTCAAAAATAGCAGACCTACAAGCTCGTAGCGCGCCACTCGGTGGCGCGCTACGAGCTTGTAGATCTGCTATTTTTCAATAGTTAAAACACCAAAAGGGGTTCCCGTACAGAATGGGTTAATTACTGGCATCATAAAAACACAAGATGTAGCCATCCAAGCATGGAGGGGACCTTTGATTAAAGAGCTGTTCCCTCGCTCATATATCTGAATAATAGAGTGATAATAGACTCGGGGATATGTCCTCAAGATGACTTCAGAGATGGGGTTTCTGCGTGTGCAGTGCACGCATGAATTTGGCATCCGTGTGTGTTTGTGTGTGTGTGTGTTACTTGTGAGGGCCAAATGTCCTCACAAGTATAGGCTAGTAGACAATTTGACAATATCTCCTGATCCTCGGATTGGTTTTATGGTTATGGTAAATACAGAGTGATTGGCAAAAAGTGTGTTTGGCGTATAGTTTAATGCAATCCTTTCTGTTTGGATGTCAAGGCCAGAAAGTAGTTCTTTGCCACTCCGTAGGCGTTCCAGCGTAACTTCCGGGTATGATGATGATGATGACGTCGCGTGCATTGCCCTCTATAAATTATGAAAAGATCCAGTTTGGACATTCAGAGGTTAGGTTTAAGGGGTTGAGGTTGGAATTATGCCTAATTTATACGACACCAGCGCACAACTAACTTAAAGTAAGGCTTTAGGGTTAGAGTTAAAAAAAGAAAAGAAAAAAAGATTTAAAAAGAAATGTGTTGAATTGCTTTCCTAAGATTTTGATGTCCTCACTAGTAGTCATACAAGCACAGATGTGTGTGTGTGTGTGTGTGTGTGTGTGTGTGTGTGTGTGTGTGTGTGTGTGTGTGTGTGTGTGTGAGCAACACGAGGGCAACCGCACTTGGCGCAGTCTCCTCAGCTCTCGTCTCCTCATTGTTCCTTTCCTGGCGATTACCCCGCGTCGCTTCAACTCCAGGAATAAGACGCCAGAGGAGGTCTGACAGACTGGCCTATCACGGCGCGTCTCTTTGAAACCTAATCAAAGACGTCCTCATTAATTTGCCTGAAATAAAGACGGGGCGGGCCCGGCTAAGAGGGGGGAGGGGGTGTTTTGGTGATGGGAGAACAATGGTGCTGTGCCGATTTGACGAGTGGAGGTGGCGGGGAGGGGTCCCGGAGCTCGGAGTCGAGCGTTGGAACGTGAGGATGTGTGTGGGTTGACGGCTCTTAACCCATTCTGAACTGAGATCAGATTCATACGAGGTTTCCGCCGGACACACACTGGTCTGATGAACCCATTCTGACCTGAGATCAGATTCTAAAAATGTCAGTCTCTCTTCGATTTTTCAAAAATAGCAGACCTACAAGCTCGTATCGCGCCACTCGGTGGCGCGATATGAGCTTGTAGATCTGCTATTTTTAAATAGCTAAAGCATAAAATGATGCTGACACCAAAATGGGTTCCCCGTCAGAATGGGATAATGACACAGAAAGACACTGGAGTTCTTCTGGCACCGCGGCAGGAGGACAGGCTCGATAAACAACCAGGAATCCTTGGCTTCCCGACAGTCACCCGATGCCGCCGCCTGCTTGTCATCCAGAATGCTCGCACGCACGCACCGCGGCCCGCTGACAGTACACTAATGAAACAATTATTCCCCAGAGGCCAGTGTTTGTTCTCATTCGGATCGCAACAGTAGCTTACTGGCGTTTCTCTTATAAACACGGGAGGCGAGGGAGAAGACTGAGTTGCGCTTAATTCTCCTGGGTGAGCTGTGTTGATTAATGACCAATGAAATGATCAATACAGCGGAGGACGTACAGTATGAAGAGCTGCAGACCTGCCTAGAAAACGGTGATATTAAAGGATGAAAGACAGCAATGGCCATGCCGTTATGAGCAAAGGAATGGGAGTGTGTTCCCTGCTGATACTGATGGGATAATGAGCACATGGGGGCTCACACACCACCTAACACTAAAATCTAACATTTATTTAGATTTAATATTTCACATTGGCACACCCATGGCTGTTGTTGTTGGCACACATAACATCTAATAACAACCCATTACTCTAGCCTGCCAAGCTTTTAACCCATTCTGACAGGCACCCATTTTGGTGTCAGCATCATGTCATGCTTTAGCTATTGAAAAATAGCAGATCTACAAGCTCATATCGCGCCACCGAGTGGCGCGCTACGAGCTTGTAGGTCTGCTATTTTTGAAAAATCGAAGAACGACTGAATCTGATCTCAGGTCAGAATGGGTTCATCAGACCCAGTGTTTGTCCGGCGGAAACCTCGTATGAATCTGATCTCAGGTCAGAATGGGTTAAATCTGCCTTAGTTTTGAACCTGAATTGGAAAAATAAATCTTCCGATTCCCAGACTCCGCCTCCTGGTCTATGGCCGCCTCAACCCTGAGTCAGTGAGGCTTTGTAATGCTGGCTGAGCTACACTGTAACAATCTGAGAGTTAATGTAACCAAAATGGACCAGAGGATTTCATCGTGTAGGTTTTTATCCGATGTTTCAATGACAAATCTCTGTGTGGATGATTTAGTCCTGACGCACGTACGTCAAATCTCAACTTGCACAACGTGACAGCTTTGCATCTCTTTTCTCTCCAACAGGCGCCACGCGAAAGGTGAAATCCCTGCGCGACCCCGCCTCCAAAATGTCCAAGTCGGACGCCCAGCGGATGGCCACCGTCTACCTCACCGACTCGCCCGACGACATCGCCCTCAAGATCCGCCGCGCCGTCACCGACTCCACCTCCGCGGTGACCTTCGACCCCGAGGCGCGCCCGGGCGTGTCCAACCTGGTCACCATCCACGCCGCCGCGGCGGCCGTCACCGTGGAGGAGGCGCTGGCGCAGGCGGCGGGGATGGACACGGGCGCCTACAAGGGCCTGGTGTGCGAGGCGGTGGTCCACCGGCTGACGCCCATCAGGGAGGAGATAGAGAGGCTGACGGCCGACCGTGGCCACCTGGAGGCGCTGCTGGCTCAGGGGACGCACAGGGCCCGCGAGCTGGCCGCCCCCACGCTGAAGGACGTTCGCCATAGGGTGGGATTGAGCTGAGCTGAGAGAGAGAGTTAGAGAGAGAGAGGCGACTCTGGGCGATATGTCCTCGTATTGGCGGTATGGATGGTAAACAAAGAAACGCATGAATTTGATTGGCTATATCGCCGGACGATGTCGTCCAACGATAACACGTAATAATGGGAATTTACAAGCTCACAACACGTCGTTTTGAGCTTGTAGATCTATACTATTTTCGAAAATGTATCATTTTCCAACATGAAAACAATTATGACGATAATTATTATCTCAATTAATTGCGATCAGGCATAATGTCATGATTGTCATCATAATGGCATAATCGTGACAGGCCTATAATTATACATACTCATGCTTTTGTGTTGCACCTCAGACAGTTTTGTCTCCAAACTCAAATTCAACGTTAACCTCTTTGAAAGCACACGTCTCTGCTTCTATAGACTGTCATGCTTGGACATGCAGGACTCTGTTGTGAATGTTGTGTGCTCATAGATACTACTACTACTTTCGGTGAAGAGATTTGGTATACAGGGAGAAAAGGAGGGGTCCAAGTACAGACCCCTGGGGATCCCCAGTCAACAAAGTGTATATATACTGTATATATAGGTCTTACTGTAAGTGGATATTCTGTATATGTGACGTTAATACAGAAGCGGTGGCTCACTGGGAGCAGCCTTCTTTATGATGTTCAACTTGTATATATCATTATTTATCAAATACGTTTTTCCCCTTCAATAAACATCCCTACGTAAGTTGCACCTACCTGCCATATTCTCACACTTTTGCTGCTGAGCGCACACGCACACACACACACACACACACACACACACAAGCACACACACACATTCTCACACAGACACGGATATGCACAATAACACACACACACACACACATTACTGCCTTCTCTGTCTTTGTTATTCTTTTTCTCTGACACTCACACGGCACGTGCGCGCGCCCACACACACGGCGGCCTGTTTCCCGTCATCGGGGCGGCGGTGACGGCCTGCTGTGAGGCCAGTAGTCTCATCGGGGCGGTGGTGAGCGGCCTGCTGTGAGGCCAGTAGTCTCATCGGGGCGGTGGTGAGCGGCCTGCTGTGAGGCCAGTAGTCTCATCGGGGCGGTGGTGAGCGGCCTGCTGTGAGGCCAGGAGTCTCAGATGTGGGTTCTCCTCCACAGACGGTGGATCTGAACCTCACTGTCATCCTTGGACAGTACCTACAGACACACACGCACACACACGCACACACACACACACACACACACACACGTACGTGATGCAATATTCTTTTAACTTGTGCATTCATAGACCACCAAGGGGATCCCAATCTTTTCCAAAGACCCCCAATTAGCCATAGCCTCTAGTCTAACTGCACAGTAACCTCTAATTGCCTCTAATTGCTAACCTCTAAATAAAAAAAGAAACTTAAGTGAAAGTAGCCCATTTACAACTAGTTACAGCCAGTTACAGTTGCATTGTGCCATAGCAAAGTCCTGTTTGATGCTCATTGTTAGCGTTTTATTATTATTACTTCGCAGAGCGGAGCCCAAGTACTGTTTTCGGATGCGTATGTCTGTGTCGCACACCGCCACTTTTATTAATTTTTATTTCTATGTTTATTTAAGAGGGACAATACAAAAATTGTATTGTTGTAAAAGTTGTAAAAACATGAAACCGTTGCATTGTATATGGGTTTGTAGCCAAGGCTAAAGTTGCCAGGTTCAAGAGCATTTATTTTTAAAGAGCAGAGAGAAACTTTCAACGTTTCCGCTGAGGAAAATAAATGCTCTTGAACCTGGCAAGTGGCGGTGTGCGGGTGTCCCTCCTTTCTCCTACGTTGTATGAACCTGGCAAGTGGCGGTGTGCGGGTGTCCCTCCTTTCTCCTATACGTTGTATGAACCTGGCAAGTGGCAGTGTGCGGGTGTCCCTCCTTTCTCCTATACGTTGTATGAACCTGGCAAGTGGCGGTGTGCGGGTGTCCCTCCTTTCTCCTACGTTGTATGAACCTGGCAAGTGGCGGTGTGCGGGTGTCCCTCCTTTCTCCTACGTTGTATGAACCTGGCAAGTGGCGGTGTGCGGGTGTCCCTCCTTTCTCCTATACGTTGTATGAACCTGGCAAGTGGCGGTGTGCGGGTGTCCCTCCTTTCTCCTACGTTGTATGAACCTGGCAAGTGGCGGTGTGCGGGTGTCCCTCCTTTCTCCTACGTTGTATGAACCTGGCAAGTGGCGGTGTGCGGGTGTCCCTCCTTTCTCCTACGTTGTATGAACCTGGCAAGTGGCGGTGTGCGGGTGTCCCTCCTTTCTCCTATACGTTGTATGAACCTGGTAAGTGGCGGTGTGCGGGTGTCCCTCCTTTCTCCTATACATTGTATGCCTCTTCACCATCGCACCTGCTCCAAATTGTCTACCGGGTGTGCGGAAGTCTTCTCTCCAAACTTAACCCATTGTAGTGGTGAGAGATACGTTGCGCACTCTGCTCGCGCACAAGTGGGACGTTCATGGCCAACTTGCGTGCAAAGCGCAAGTTGGCAGCTCGACAGAGTGCATTTCTAGTTATTTTAAAGGTATATTCAGTGATTTCACTCAAAAAACCTTAGGTTTCGTTTTTGGCTGGGACCTAAGCCTTTCATTCAATCAGGATACAGAGCCAAAAACGAAATCTAAGGTATTTTGACCCCAGGGGTTAACTGGGGACAGGGAGGAACTCCTTATATGGTCAGCACACTCTATAGTAGAGAGGATTGTCACAACAAAACAAAGAAATTTGTGATATTTGAATTAAGTGAAATCACTGAATATACCTTTAACCCCTTTTTCTCCCCAATTTAGTCGTTATGCCAATTGATTCCTCCTCCCCGCACACACGTCTGTGTTATCACTGCTGTTGTATCCTATAGCTGGCTCACCTGCCAGTGAGGAGCCCCCACCGGGAGGACGTAGCGCCTATAACTCTTCACCAAACCTCCCCGCTGACAGGTAGGAGTGTATACTATACACGCCGTAACAATTATCACCCTCCCCGCCCGGCTTCCTTTCCCTGTGTAGACGCACCACGGTGGAGTCCTGAAATCATACCATTTTTCTGTGTGAGTTTTGGAATAACAATTACTACAGCACACAAAGTGTGTTTTGATTGAAGGCAATGCAAAATTGGAAATGGGCATGGCCTATATGGAAAGTTGCATCAAAGTTACTTTGATTGTAAGACATTGATGACGTTGATTGATTGTATGGCCTCTATACCAAGAGATACAAGTATAGGCCAAAGCATAAAGTATAGCGCCAGCATGAGGCCATTTTGAAAACTGAGTGACTTCCCTGTCCTGATCGGTCCAGCCCTTTCCGAGATTTGCCTTGCACAGACACACACACACACATAGACTTTTATGTCCATCATTTTCCTCTCTGCGACTGCAATTGGCCCCCACTTTGAAAACCTGTTGGCTAGACGGTGTACACGATGGAACACACCCTCCTATACTCTTCCATTCCACTAAAGGATAATATTTTCGTCATCACCCGCTGGGTGGCGGTTCATCCCCTCTCCTCCCCCCCAGCCCGACCCCCCTGTCCCCGCTAATGGAGCAAATCATCTGTTCCTCTCAGCTGGACATGAGTGGGATTTTTCCACAGGCGTGTTTACCTGGGAACGGACTTGTACGTCCGATGGCGTCCAAGCACAGTTTATTTCTTCCCTCGTTGCCTGCTATTTATGGTGCCATAAGCCGGCTGATGGAACATGTATAATATAATATTAAGCATTAAGCACACTGTCGTATTATAGGACTGCAGAGTTATGACAATCCAATTGGAGAGAAATGCAAGTTTCTGCTGGCTAAATGAGATGACGGATTATATTTGGTGCGGTCAACCGTTCTCTGTGCGCAGATTTGAACATTTTTATAATGAGACTCGCAGCAAACCTTTTCATCATGCATGGTTTCCTCCGCCACCTGTGACTGCATGTCTGAACGGGTGAATGTATTGCACTGTCAAGTAGTCACAGTAAAGGGCTTTGGATAAAGCCTCTATATATAAATGCACCATTTATTACCATTTAAAGCAAAGTACCGTATGTACATATAGTCACAATCCCTTGAGATGCCGATGTGCATAATATGGATCTACAGTCTCTGTTGTGTATTTGTGCATGTGTGTATAGTACTGTGCATGTTTATGTATTCGAGTTATATTGTCATGTGCCATGGATGGTGTGTGTTTAAATAATCTCATTCAGAAGCTCAGTTGTTTCCCCATGTATGAACTGTCTCTCGGCTCTCCCCAGTGGTGTGAAGTAACTCCTGGTGAGACGTAGGAGGGGCCCAGACAGGAGACAACCCACAGTGTGCCAGAAGTGTACCTCCCAAGCTATTTAATTCATTATTGCGTACACAGTATATCACACAAACAACTATAAATTTATTGGGTTTAAATCATTAGAATTTCTCAACGGCACGGTGTAGTCTATAGGTTCACTTTTAGCCAAAATATGTCCCCCGCTCGCTAGCCATTCAACTGCTGTGGTCACAGGTCAAATGGGTTGGCCACAATGGCCAATGTGCATATTAATGATCAAAGTCTGTATTTATAACTGTCACAAATGCCCTGTCTATATTAACATGTTAATTTCCACTGTTTTTATTTATGTTTATTATTATGTAATTGTGTTTTTCTATATGGACCTGCATGAGTCTGCAATAAAGACATTCATTCATTCGTTATATTGCCATTAAAATCGTATATATTTTATGCACATTTGCAATATCCTCCTCACACCCCACAGGTTAAGAACCCCTGTTCATCTGTGACTGTGATGAGAAGTGGGACGTCTGGACGTAGTAAGGACCCTTGCCGTTGCCGTGATCAGGGTAAGTCTCTGGACATGGAAAGGACACTTGGTGTGGTCACTTTTAGAATCGGCCTCCAGTGGCGTGCACAGATAGACACTAGGGGGTGCTAGAGCACCCCCTGCCCTTTTTGGCAATGTGCTCTTTAAAAAAAAAAATATTATTATTTTTTTTTTTTTCTTAATTTGTAGTGTGTGGACCGTTGATCAAATCTTGATAAAAAACGCGTCTACTATATTATTTAGGCCCCCACAATCTAAAGCTATGTTTCTATGCCAGTCGTTCTTCGATAAAAATAAATAAATAGCAGACCTACAAGCTCGTAGCGCGCCACTCGGTGGCGCGCTATGAGCTTGTAGATCTGCTATTTTTCAATAGCTAAAGCACCAAAATGCGCTGCACAAGGTGCCCTTTTTTCACTTGAGCACCTTCCCCTTTCTAAATGTCTGCACGCCACTGTCGGCCTCAGTCCAAAAGGGGTTAATACATTCAAATTTTCCAGAAATAGCAGATGTACGAGGCAAGCTTGCAGCACGTTTTTGGGAACCACTGTTCATAATCCTAAAATTTGTGTAGATATACAGAGAAATAGAAATAACATCTAAAATGACAGATTGTAATGGCAATGGCCCTCATGCAAAGGATGTAGCCACACACGGATATACACCTGTGAATGCTTAAAGAGGACACATAAACCCAACAAGGACCATGAGCACCATTTGAGTTTGTGTCAATTGATTTCCTGCACCTTGAAACTTTCCAAATAAATATCGATACACATACATATTTTTGTGATGGGCCAGTTTTGCTCAGGCCTAAAAGAAGTCTGCTAAAATGGTGGCTGAACAGGTCTAAAGATTCCCCAGCAAAGATCCATCCTCTGAGAAGAGAGTTTGAGAACCACATGTTCTTCTATAGTTCCAGACGCTCTGGTGGTGTCTGTCCATGGATCCCACACTACACCATATCATCCACAGGGTAACGCACACGTTGAGAGATTCAATAGAACCATATCCTGTCGGCCTGTTCAGTCTGACTGGAAGAAGAATCCCCTGTCAACATTTCTAATGTTTGTTTAGAGCACTTTGAACAGAGTGGCTGCCAAGTCTATGCACGGTCAAACAGGTCCACGGAGGGATAGGTATTGGGTATGGAAGACATTGGACTGAAGAAATGATCTTTTCCGTCACGCCACCATATATGGCTGTCCGTCCGTCATGCCTTGTGACACCAGACCACCATATATGGCCGTCAGTCCGTCACGCCTCGTGACACGCTCCATATATGGCCGTCTCACTGACCTCATCAAACCCTGGATAGCCTTACATGGAGAAGACTGGATCATCACCTAGAATATATGGAGCCAGCCAGCAACTCTACATCTGACCTCAAACCCTTTGATCTCCATATATGGAGCTGACCTGTTCTGACATTCCATATGTTGAGCCTTTCCCCACCCATCCTTCCTCTTCGATGTCTCCCTTTTGACTGATACCGGTCCATTTAAACTCTAAACGGGAATAAAATAAACTAATTTAAATGTATTTCAAATTTGACTGAGATCATAATGCATATTGCAGAACTCTTAATAACAAAGCACAAAAGCTAGTCCTTGTGTTTCCGAGGCTAGTCCTTGTGCGTCTTGCTCCTGGAAGCTGGCCCATAGCACTTACCCTAACCCCTTAGATAGCATTTCTGTTGGCTTAGATAGCATTTGACACAGACTTATAGCATGTTATGTAGACAGCACTATAATTGTATTGTATATAGTTATAGCACGCCATAGTACATATGTATAGCATAGTAGTAAATATGTATAGTTTATATGTATAGTGTATGTATAGTTTCATTATATAGATATTCCACTGTTACTTTCTTAGCTTACGCATGTTTCATGATATTGATAAATGCTTTTATGTGATGTATTCCCATGCTTTTGTTCTTGCTTAAATGTAAGTCGCTCTGGATTAAGAGCGTCTGCTAAATGCCTAAATTGTAAATTGTAAATTGTAAGCTGCAGGGCACATTGCCCATGGTCATTGTCACTGCTGCGGTTGTGCACAAACTTTGTCATACACCAACATTAAATTCCCATTGACAATGAATGGACAATTTTACGTCATAGTGTCTATTTTATACGACATGATGACGACAAGCGCCCCTCACTTCACACGGGTGTGATTCTTTTCATATGGCCTGTTACTCCTACAGATGTTGTCCAAACCACACGCAAATCGCTATAGTTGTATGACCAAGTCTCATCTGTCAGATCGTTCAGATTCCATTTTCTTTCTATATGATTGTATTCCATTTTCATTCGATATGATTGTATTCCATTTTCATTCGATATGATTGTCTTCCAACTAAGTTTTACGCTACCTCGTTACAGTTCCTGCATGTGACACTTTGTATGCACATTCCCACTATAGGCCAAAGAAGAAATTCCACCCAAATGTTATTCACAATTGTCTCTGTTACAATATAGCCCAAGCCGTGCATATCCACGGCTTCACAAGCCGTGCATATCCACGGCTTCACAAGCCGTGCATATCCACGTGCCATGCCACTTGACAGTTTTCATGGACAGCCTCATGGTGGCGCAAGTTGCGTCTCTCTCTCTCTCTCTCTCTCTCTCTCTCTCTCTCTCTCTCTCTCTCTCTCTCTCTCTCTCTCTCTCTCTCTCTCTCTCTCACACACACCACACACACTAGGTGACTAGGCCATTTGTGCCAGATTAAAATTTCTGCGATTTTCCTTTTTTATTTATATTATATTTATATGTCAATGTGTGAGGCCCATGCAAGCAACCCGGCCTGGCGGAGACCTGTGCACAGATATCTTTATGTGTATTGTTGTTGTTATTGACCTTACCACACTTGCATTTGAGTAGTGTATGATACAATTTATAACCTATAGCCTATATGTCCGAGTCATCCTCTAGGCCTATATTGCTGATAAATAAATAGTGATGTAACTGCAGGTTCAGTTGCATATACATAACTACATGCATAACTAAATATAGGCCTATATGGTGGTGTGTGTATATAGGCTAAATGTAGTAGATAGCTCCGGCTACACACAGAAGTAGACATTTTCTCATCATCAGAATAGAGTTGCACTATTCGGGCTGTGCGTAATATATAGGCTATTCTTACATTTTGGGTTTTATGTGAACTTAGGTGACTAACTTTCACCTGAGTTATTAAAAGTTTTTTTTACTTTTAAAGAAAGTGGGCTATAGGTTCCCTAGTACTTTAACAGCACTGTCTTCTAGCTATAGCCTATAAGACCGGACCGGGCTGAGCTGAGGGGAGTGTCGCATATATATATATGCGTGTATATATAACTCATCCCAAACATCAGTCTTCCATCGCCCGGAGCGAGAAACCAATTCTGTGTGCCCCACACACACACCTCCTATACTTCAGAGAAACAGTAAAACACTTTTATCCGCTCCATATGGAGTCCCTGCATGAAGCTCAATGCTTTATTGACTGTTAGATTTATTTCATTTAATTTTGCGAGAAGAGAGGAAACCGGCCGCGAACTATATAACCGTTACGCGCGACGATGCAGACGCGGGCGGGAAAAGTGGAAGAAATAGCCTATATCCTATTATTCCTACATACACTGCACGAACTTTCTGGGAAAACAACAAAGTGATGGATCATATACGCAACAACAAAAAGGACACAGAAAAAAATGGATTTCAGCCATGCAAAATATAGGCCTATATTTTAATATATTCGCAGTCTAAAATAGGCTTATTTCAAGACGGTATAAGGGCTAAAATGTCCTTTCGTGTAGCTAAATATTTTCATATAGCCTACATATATAGGCGACAATTGATTAAAAGGCTGATATTCCTTTCCCCCCTTCATTAAAAAAGATTAAACATTAAATTTGCTGATTGCTGTTATTATTATTAATATTAATATTAATATTAATTAATAATAATTATTATTATTATTATTTATATTTACAATATCTCAGATTCTACAGTGAAAGCCCAAATTATTAGCCTATACTTTTTATTTCTACGACCAATAATGAATTAGGCTATACATTTCTGCATAATGTATTACGGGCATATATATATATATATATATATATATATATATATATATATATATTAAATAAATAACAAAATAAATACATGAATAAATTAACGTATATAGGCTAATAATTCATTCTCCGGATGCTTATATAGTCGTACCGTATTATACGGTGTCGTTTACCGAAGAGAGCCGATCCTTTTGGTTTAGAGTATTTGCGCAGATGCTGCCTGAGGCAGCCTCACATTCAACCGGAGGCTGCCATAAGTGCCATATTATATATATATATATATATATATATATATATATATATATATATGAGGCCTATACTTATATACTACACTCCTCTTCTCGGTGTTTGTCCATTCAACCCCGGGAGATTAGCCTATATACTTTACCCGACCCGACCTATACATGAGGGTCCATTCGGCTATAATATAGCCATGAAGGCTCAGTTCAATTAGCTGCCATGGATGGATGCTTTAGTTTAGTGCGTGGCGGTGGTGGTGACCTCCCGCTTCCTCTCTCTCTCTCTCTCTCTCTCTCTCTCTCCCCCCCAGGGACTGCCTCATTATGATGTGCCGATACATGTGATTATATAGTCTCTCTCTCCCCCCCCCGCCCCGGGTCACGTGGGTCAAATGGGTGCGATTTACTAATTGAATATTAACGGTGCATTTGGCTGTTTCCTCCAACAACATCCACGTGTTGACACTGCCTTGGTGATGGACAGTAACGAGTGAGTGGGCCTGCATTTACTTGAGTAAGCCTATATATATCCTATACTGTATTTAATTTAAGTAAAGTAGTTTAAGTATCCTATATAGCTTATACATATTTTTGTTTTGTTCCTTATTTCAAATATAGTGAAAATAGTATACGCACGCACGCACCCCCCTAACAACGCGCGCACACCCTCACACACACACACACACACACACACACACACACACACACACACACACACTCACACTCACGCAGAGCATTTGTTTACACTCCGTGCGTTAAAATGTGGACTATAGTTTGTACAGTATAGCATTGGAGTTTGGGTTGTTTTTTTCGCACACCGACGCGCTTTCCTGATCTGCTGCTTATTACTATATTATGCGCATGCAGCAAAGTTCACATATTCCGTAACACGAAATGCACGTGTCTAAATTAAAGGCTATACCATACAATTATTATTTATTAGCAATCTTTTTTTTTTTTTAATAGATTCTAATAATAAATGCATTAATTTAATTTAATGTATCTATATGCAGCTATATTTTCGTTTCTTTCGTGTCCAAAGTGCGTAATTGGGAGAATTTAATGAATATAGCCTATACAAGCAATCATTTTCCAAAACAAAGTCTTGTTTTATATACCGTATATGCATGGTAAGAATGGACGGGGGGAGAAATCAACTGGTTTGTTGTCCAGCCGTTGTGCACATGGGCTGACAACATGTGGAAACACATTAGGAAAGGCACAATATGGAATGGATTGTGTCTGGAAACGGTCAACAAACTGCAGTAAAATTATATATATAAATCTATATATATAGGTTATTATATAGTTCATGTTTTCATTAGAAATATATATGCAACGAGGACTCGCTCACAAACGCAATTCAGACTAATGTATGTATAAACGTTTGTGAGGAAATTCCTATTGACGTCAAATCACATCGACAATATCACTGTTAATTTATCTCTGATATTATTAACGTTATATGACCACAATATAGGGCTTTTTGTGTTATCCTTTATAGCCCATGGGTGTCTGACTGTAGTTGTATATAGGCTATACCCCGTGCGCGCTGTTTGGCCTATGTTTGCACTGTCTCAAACCTTTCTCGCTATATATTGAATGTGTTCTGCATGTGTAGTCAGAACGTTGACCGTTTGACCCAATAGCGTGTCCATTGTTATTATTAATACATTTTAACAACGCACTATATCTATGCGTAAAACATATACGATAGGCTATATACCGTATGAGTTTAATAATTATGTTAATCTAATTAGGAAATGTGAGAATAGCCTATTTTATTTGTATTTGTATACCATAGGCTGTATATACATTCTTATTTTCAAGTTTGCAAATTTGAATTTGGTATAAGACCCCATTGCTATTTAGGCCTATTTCTTAGGCTATAGCCTATCAATATATATTTAAAAAATAAAATAGATTAACATTATAGACTTTCGTGTAAAAATATAATGTACTATAGTTTGTAATATTGTACGTTATTATTATTATTATTATTATTATTTTGGTCTGAATAGAATTATTATATTTTCACTATAAAAACTTTATGTGTGCTTAATGTGTGCTTTGAGACGGTTGCGTGTGTACTGTCCGGCTGTTATGAGGCCATATTCATATTAAATTCTTCCAGATGTAGCCCATAAACAGAACTCTCTGGGTCTGACTGGAGGCCTGTAGGATTATACGCACACAGGCCGGGCCCAGACCCTTCACACGGGCCCGTCTGCTCGGCTTTACCCATGGGCCCGTGACGGTAGAAAAAGTCCAGCAAACGTGCTCCTTGAAGCGCTAAAATAAACAACTTTCCTTTGCAATGTTTTCCAGGCATGATGCACTTGTTGATAGACTTTTAATTCGGGTCCCACTCTTTTTGTCCCTTCAACCAAATCATGTGTTGACCGGACGGGACGGGACGGGCCGTGAGGGCCGGGCCCACCTGTCGTGTTTTGGGGCTTTGCGCATGGCTTCTCAGCTGTCGGGTCGCCCTGTAATGCCACTTTCCCCCTGTTCCCCCAATCCCTAATGATGCCTTCCCTTCCGCGGCCTGCAGACAGTGCACACACTTAGACACTCCACAGTGTCCATTTGTATCCGTATGACTCCGACAATGAATAAGTTCACCAAATGAACACATATTCGGTTCCATTTGGTTAGCCTATATACTCCCGAGTTAAATGTACTATACCTGGATAATGCTTTTATATAGGCTATAAAACGCTTTACTTGATGCACGGACAACGATCAGATTATTGCTGGACATTCACATGCAATGTCGTAACCCTTTAATAAAGTGGTAAATCGGGGGGCACGACCCGAGTTTGGGGCCTCCATGGTCCCCCGTGCAGCGTGCGTGCATGCATGGCGCACGATGGCGTTCTCACGCACGCTGATGGAGACCTTGAGCTCCAAACAGCACCACGCCCAGTGTGTGGAGGGTATATGTGAAGGTTTTATTTTATCCAACAACTGGACACCAAGCGACACATTCACACAAATGACAAAAGTTAAAAGGATATATATATATATTTTTAAATACATCAATAAGCTGCATTTTGCGGATAGCCCATTCATGGGAGTCATTCATGACATGGTGTATATAAGCTATAGAGTATATAGTTCTTGCATGGGGCCATTTTCCATCAACGTTTCTCCCGAGTCAGTTCATTTAACCCCGGATTGGCCGAGCATGAGTCCAGGGTTCGTCTTCCCCATCCAGACCAGACCAGGGCGAGCATGTTTTCCCTCGTCAGCCATTGGACGATATATTTTGGCTTCTCTGGCTTTCCGCGCGCCTCATTGGACGCGCCGTTGGTTTGACAGCTCCATGGGGGCGTGACTGAGCCCTCTCAGCAGCGACGGGCTGGGTTGGGGAAAAAAGTTCTCCAGAAGTGAGTATCAATCAGACAGCGAGTCGGAGCGAGAGAGAGAGAGAGGGACAGACAGGACCGTCAGGGAGGGAGAGTTGGTTTGGGGGAAAGAAAGACGCCAAAAGAAGCAGCTATAGGATATATAACGGGCCGGGTGGACGAGCTCGGGACACACAAACAAACATCAGAACCCACTGTCTCTCATGAGCGAGCCGTGCCCGTGGCCGTGCGTCCCCGGGATGGAACACGACAACACCAGGCTCGGCAGAAGAAGAAGCACGCAACACCGCTGATAGTCTGGGATTTACTTCTTTGGACACTTTTTTGGGGGGTTGGGGTGAGTTTCGGTCCCTGTATATATAGCCTTAAAGATCAGTGACGTATAGCTCTTCTGTTTGCCTTTTTTGTTTTGCTGCTGGACGCGTTGGACGCGGGGGAGTTTTGTGTTGTTGTGTTTTTTTGTTTTTTTTCTTGTTTTCCTCCTGCCTGGCTTCCTTCCTTCCTTCCTATCCTTCCTTCCTATCCTCCCCCCCCCCCCCCCTCTCTGCCTCGGGTGGGATTTTGTTGCCCCGCGAAGAGAGCTAGTAAAAACTATGACTGACAGGAGACGCTCTGCCGCCGCTCTGAGCTCGAGAGCCCACGCGTTCTCCGTGGAAGCGCTGATCGGCTCCAACAAGAAGAGGAAGCTGCGCGGCTGGGACCAGGAGAAGGACCAGCTGGAACTGTCCATGGAGAGCCTGGCGGCCACCGACGGCTCGGACCCGGGGCACGCCGCGCACTGCCTGGACATCGACCCCGGTCAGTGTCACAGTGATGATGATGATGATGATGATGTGTGCCGTGCCGTGTGCGCAAACAGACAAACAAACAGACAAACCAGCATGGATGGATGTGTCCATTTCAGAGTTATATATCTAGGCTATACGCCTACATTTTGGAGGCCTATAGCCTATACTTTCTCCCATGGTTAAACTATATAACACGGGATTTTTCTATACCCTCAAATGTCATATTGTTATGATATAGAAATTAGGGCTCGCGACTCATCGTTCATCATGCTTGGATCATATTGAAGAGATATAATAATAATAATAATAATAATAGGCTAATAATAATAATATTAATAATAATGGATATACTGAAAATAAAACAATTTAATTTGCTTTAAGAGATAGGCGTATAACGGTGAAGCAGTTTGACTGTTTGGGGGGTTAAGCTATAAACTTGATTCCCATCCATAATTTTACATACATATTGTTTCTGCTTACTGTAAATCTCTCTGGACTAAGAGCGTCTGCTAAATGCCTAAATTGTAAATTGTATACAGGTCTGTGTAGCGTGCTGCATGGGCCCGGTGTGCAGTGATACTATATTTCTGAATATCATTCCACCGCCTATATGCTACAATGTTCAATTCGCTTAAACAGCAAATCAACCATCTAATCTAGTATCAATAATAGGCTATACACTGTATTTGCAATGTATAGCCTATATCATTATATCCTGCTATATTTCCCTTTGCTGAGAGCAGTTCGCTATATATATATGCTGCTATTGCGCAATAAAAGCGTATCTTGCGCCACAACACTGCTTGCACGTATGAAAGGCCCGATTATTCTTCTGAGAAAATATTTAATTTCAGAAATGCCACCGTCTTCCATATCTAATCTTTTCCCACTATACGAAGAATATAGGCTTATATAATATATATATACGCACGACTCTTGTTGTTTCCATGAAGCCTTGGCGGTGGATGTGTTGTGTTAAATATTACACTGACTGACCTTTCACTATACAAGACGCCATGCAGTGAAATCCACGGGGAGAACACGGGCCATGTCTTCTAGAGCCTACATGGTTATTATATAGGCCTATACATGTGCATAATAAGGCTATACGTTGTGGAACTAGTTTGCTGTCAAATAGAAGTGGAAAGGATTCGGAACAGTCTAATTAAAGGCATTTTCCCGTGAGGCCTAAAGTAAGAATGGCGTGCATGCGTAAACATGCAGGCCAATATTTATTTTATTTCAACATATAGGCCTATATATATATATATATATATATATACATACAATACAATACATGAACGGGATCTTTGTTAATGTATTATTTTAGCAGCGTGGCCCAATTTACAGTATTATTTGCCTGCACGAGTAAATATTTAATATTTTTTATTATAATTGAATTATTAGGTTCTGTTCTCTATTAGTTTATACCAAACTGTAATTTGAATTAATTTTAGCCCATACAATAAAGATAAATATATGTTTGGCTAATATCTCAAACATTCAAAAATCTGAGCCTAATTTATTTAGCTTTGGAGAGGGATTCGGTGCGCGCGGCGTGCACACACACACACACACACACACACACACACACACACACACACACACACACACACACACACACACACACACACACACACACACACACACACACACACACACACACACACACACACACATGCACACAGCAGCTGTGTAGTGGTTTTATTTTATTTCGCCTACTTTTATAGACGCATGAAGAAAACACTAAATGAATTCCTGGCAGTGAAGCTTTAAGCATGCAGCAGGCTAAGAGTATAGAGTGCGACCTTACTTACACACCTGCGTTCAATATCTCAAGTTTACGCCGCATGCAGTGATGGGCCTAATGTTTACAATAGTATCATTCACCCTTCGAATATATATTCCGCATCCAACATTATAGTGTAAATATTCATAATCATTATATAGATCTTTTCCACATTTGAATAAAATAATTTAAATAAAAATAAAATAAAAAACGCAAGCCTAAATAGTATAATTTCCCATTTCAGAACACTGCGGTGAATGACCTTCTGAAAGTGTCCTATATATGCCGAAAACAGATCTAGTATACCAACGCGTCTTGATGCGAGTGTTGTTGGCTTGTAGAACATAATACTGCATGGTGATTATCGGTTAATATTACATTCGAAGCGCGGGTGGCTTGTAGATCTGTCCTTTCCTGCAAGCGAATTACCCAAGCGAACGCCGACCCCTCACCTCAGACAGTGTTGTCAGTCAATTCAGGTTTGCACGGCGGAAGATAAAAACACAGCAAAAATAATAATACAATCTATTAGGGTTGATGTTTACTCTGTCCGTTTTTAACGAATATCGGCGTTGTGCTTGCTTGTGCTGTATGTGCATATAAGTAGGCTACGTTGTATATATGGGTTATGATATGACAGTGGATCTAAAAGTGGCCCACTGGTCCTTAAGGGAACGTGGAATCGTTTTCGTCTTGTACCAGGCCCAGCGGGCCCCTCTCCCTCCCTGCCTGGCACAACATATTATCAGATGGGGGGGTCCGGGTCCCGGCCGGGTCAAATAGGATCGAGGACATATGAATCTGGGGGTCCTTGAGGTGAAAAAGCTTGAGAAGCAGGCGCAGCGCTGTGATATATGAGGCCCGCGTGTTGCACATGGGGCGGCGGGGCCCCAGGCAGGCAGGCCGCGGTCCAGTTGTCTCTCTCTGTCCAGTTGGGACTCGGGACTTCACTTTTGACACGCGGGCTTGTTTTAAGGGGGTGCCGCTGATTGAAAAGCACGGTTCCCCTCGGGTCTCCGAGGTCCAACTTATTAGCAGCTATAGTTTCCTGGCAGAGCGCACGGCGCGGTTCACGGGCCCGAGAGCGCGGCTCCGTTTGTGACGCGTCATTGAAAAGAAGCTAGTCTCTGCGGTCGGATTATGTGGTTTTGAAGAATTCTCTCACTGAATGACTTTTTTTTTCTCTCCCTCTTTCGAGTTGACAGGTCATATAACATCTTTATTAGCCTTAGACGAAGTCGAGGACTGAGGGAGAGTTCAATTGAAAAATCTGAGAAATGCAAATAAGCACGAGCCAATCTGCATTCCTCACTTGCAAATCTTTTCCTTTTCCTTATGCTGTGGGATTTTATATACCAGTTAATTTAGCGTGGACTTGAGTCGATCGTGTGTGTGTGCGTATATGCATTCACAATCACAACACACATTTCCTTCAGCCTCATGGCCTACAGGTCACTGCAGCCACAGCACTGACAGCAGCATGCACAGCATGGCTATAGTAACCTATATTTTACATTTGATGTAAATGATGATAATGGCCCCATGAATCCCCAAATCTGTTCAGTGTTCAGGAAAACAGTATATATAGTTTATGGAATCACAGAATCTCTTTATTCATAAATAAACCTCCAAACTGCATTTATTAGCTTTTTTGTGGTATAGCTATATAGGCCTATATACCTACCATTACAAGGCAGACATTCATTTTCACATATGTGTATGTGCTATATATATATGTTGAGTGTGGGTCTTATTGAACTCTAGTCGATTAAGAACACTATATACAAGGCCAGTTAACCTGTTTTAAATAGCCTAGGTTGTCTAGTTTCTTTCATAAATTACTTTAGCATGTCCACGTTTATATAGTGCTGGCTTTAATTTGAACCGTGGTGGACAATGTACTAAAGCCCTGCATGATACAAGTATATATACCCCTATAGTCAAATATACTGCAAGTTAAAGGTATATTCAGTGATTTCACTTAATTCAAATATCACTTATTTTTTTGTTTTGTTGTGATAATCCTCCCTACTATAGAGTGTGCTGACCATAAGGAGTTCCTCCCTGTCCCCATTTAACCCCTGGGGGTCAAAAAACCTTAGGTTTCGTTTTTTACTCTCTATCCTGATTGGACGAAAGGCTGGGTCCCACAGCCAAAAAGGAAACCTAAGGTTTTTTGAGTGAAATCACTGAATATACCTTTAAAGTTGCCAGTATGCAGTCAAATTTGTACTTGAGTTAAAGTTTGTAATTTAGGCTACTATTAAAATATTCAAGTAGGCCCTATTCAAAAGTATACATGCATTTAGAAATTGGCCTACTCTGAAAGCTTATACGTGTTGTGTTAATGTGATGGGACATTAACACAACACGTATAAGCTTGCAGATCGGCTATTTTCACTAATATATACGTTTCCCTTAAACTTCCCTTAAATGGAGTAAAAAAAACAATATGTGTCTTTAAAATGTAGCAGCAGAGTGAAAGTCACAATCAATATAAATGCTCCTATACATGCAGATACTGAAGTATTCAAGTAAATGTACTTATGTCCACCATGCGCTGCTGCTGATAACAGAGATGTTGAACACATTATGAGGCGGATTAAACCTTTTTTACGGCCTCCTCCTTCCCTGGGTCTCTCTCACTCACAGCTGAAACAGGTGGTCGTCAATGTGGGTTAGGTTACTTTAGCAATTTCATGGTTGGCAAAGATAACTGCGGCCCCGTTTAAAACTTCATCTAGACACAAGGAAGGCCGATTCTACAAATGCCTTCCAAATCAGTAGTTCTCACACTTTCAAGATTAAAACAAATATATATATATATAGCAGATGTAGTGTTGTGAGCTTTTATACATCTGCTCTTTATGAATGGCCAACGCAAAAATAGACATGGATGCTTTCCCGGTTTTAATGGGGTAAAACTTCACTAAATGCATCTCCCTGTTGCTTAATTCAAGGTCGATCGTATAATGGTGTCCTGTACCTGAAATAGATTATCTATAGCTCACATTGCTTTGCATGGCTATGCGTTGTGACTCTTGTAGATTGCTATTTTCGTCTAATTTAGCTTAATCGGCTATATTCGACCATATATGTGACAATGCATATAGGCCTATACATATATATCATCACTGTGTATGGTAGTCCTTCTATTGTGCCCAGCTGGAAATTCTCGTCAAGAGGGTGTTATAACATGTAACTATACTATCATACATGTAACATGCAGATTATTCAATTCTCCTCTTCTTTCATCTATAACCGGCTACATCTCATATTCCTTACGAAAAGAGTTTCAGTATAACACAACAGTCGAGGCGGTTTATAATATAAATTATGCACTCAGTATACGGCATGTAAAAAATCCTTTATCAGAAAAATACGGTTCTGTGAAGAAGAGATTATCCTATAGGCTCTCTCCCTCTCACACACACACACACACACACACACACACACACACACACACACACACACACACACACACACACACACACACACACACACACACACACACACACACAGATAGAGAGATATGTGTTGTTTTTACCAATCTGCAGTATTCTCCATTCCGTTTTGAGAAGCATACGGTGTCGTGGCTTGTATTTGGGGGTTCACGTATGCATGCATGGGCTGCAGCTGCCTCTGCCTGACTCATCGCGGTCCAGATGTGCGCGCTAATGGATGTTATAACAACGTAACAAAGAGGACTGTGGGGAGTTATTGACTTGATTAAATTCATGGCCAATTAGTGGCAATGGAGTGGATGTTCACCCCTATTTAATTAGGCCAGGCATGGACAGATTGCAGCCACACATGCACCGCACTAGTTATAGTGTCGCGCTGTGAAGATCCTCAGTGTGTATTTAACCTGAGAGTGTAAACAAATGGAACCGAATGGACCCCGCCAGGGTCCATTCGGTTCCATTTGTTTACACTCTCGGGGTTATTATATGCTCTCAGGATCTTTACAGTGTATGTGTGCGTAAATGCACTCGTGTTTTCCCAGACCCTGGCTTATACTGTGAGTGTGCGTGTATGTGTGTGTGTGCACGCGTGTGTGTTCGTGTGTGTGTGTGTGCGAGTGTGTGTGTGTGCGCGTGCGCGTGCGTGTGTGAGAAAGAGGTCCACGGAGCTAACCACAGCAGATGTCAGGCCAGCAGTCTTGCTGAGTGGACACATTTCTCATCATCAATAAATGTCAGCGTCTATTCACGTCGTTGTGAAATTCTCCACTGAGAATCTCCACTGCGTCGTTTCCTTTGGAGATAATATACCATAATATATCGATGAATGTTTTTGCTACCAGTTTCCATGAAGCAGCATATTTTTCTAATGTGTCCGTTTCCCCCCCCCCCCACCCCTCCTATAAATTGGATGTGAGAGTCCCAGGTTATATCACTGGCACTATAGCACGCACACATGCACACGCACACGCACGCAGGCCTGCAGGCCTATTTGAAGTTCAGAACAGCGATGTTGGGAACAAGCAGAACACCTCAATTGTGTGTGTGTGTGTGTGTGTGTGTGTGTGTGTGTGTGTGTGTGTGTGTGTGTGTGTGTGTGTGTGTGTGTGTGTGTGTGTGTGTGTGTGTGTGTGTGTGTTTACATGTTAATGTGTGGGTGCATTACATGCAGTAATGTGCTGCGGTGAGTGGCAGCAGACAGCTCCTCTCTTCTGATGACAGCCAGACCCAGTTTGATATGACAGCTCCCCACCCCCCCCCCCCCCCCCCCGGCCCCCCTCTGCGGGCCCAGCAGACTCATAGGTTAACTCAATTTAAACCTGAGGCCCATTCTAAAAATGCCTTCTAAAATCTCCTGAAAGGTTTCTGAAAAACGACAGAAAACTATACAACAATATATATGTTGCCATACACTGTATAACAACTACAGTATACCCAAAAGGGGATCCCTAAATTTCACATATTTGTGTGTGTGTGTGTGTGTGTGTGTGTGTGTGTGTGTGTGTGTGTGTGTGTGTGTGTGTGTGTGTGCGCGCACACACACATGCATGCGCTCTACCGGGCTGACCTTTTGCCCCCAACATCATAGGGTTAAAAGCCTCTTCCATCTTTTCCTTATTTTAAGCCGTTTTGTTGTTTTGTTGTTTTGTTTTCCTCTTTCACGCATTTCACATAATTTGCATTTTCTCCTCAAAGTCTGGCTGCGTCAGCTCCGCTGTACACATAAGTAAATACCATCAACATCCTACTGTGGCTTTCCTCTGCGCACCTCTCGTATAGATGTCTAGTATACCATTTCACTCGTTTGAAGGTGATTTCTGAAAGCACAGCACGAATATAATGTTACTTTTAATGACGTTACACATGGCACAGAATGTGTCACTTTGCATTTAAAGTTACGTTAAATTTAAAGAAGTACGTTTCACATGAGGCTGAATTTAGCAGTTTTTGTTTTTACAGTATAGGACCTCTGAGAGAGAAGTATATATAGTTTACACATTCTGAACGGGAACCCATTTTGGTGTTAGCATCATGTTATGCTTAATAGCTATTGAAAAATAGCAGATCTACAAGCTCATAGCGCGTCACCGAGTGGCGCGCTATGAGCTTGTAGGTCTGCTATTTTTGAAAAATCGCAGAACGACTGACATTTTTTGAATCTGGTCTCAGGTCAGAATGGGTTAATCAGACCAGTGTGTGTCCAGTGGAAACCTCGTATGAATCTGATCTCAGGTCAGAATGGGTTAAGAGAAGCACAGTCAAGATTTGAGTCACGGTCATGCTAATAGTAACCCTATACCACATAGAATCACATCTCAGACTGAGTAACGGACATGCTAATATAGTGAATACAAGAAGACTCGCCCCGTTTCTGTTTTCCTCCCAGAATGTTCCCCAGTGAGGGGTGGGAGAGGCTGAACAGCAGACGGCTGGACTTTGAATTTCTCTAACTATAAACTTTCATGACAGCAGACAGCCTAAGTAGAAATATAATTTATGAAAAGCTACTACAGTGAAGTCTGTTCACAGAAGTGGTTGTAGGATAATGTGGGGATTATCTGACGAGGTACCATTTGAGGGGGCAAAACCTTACATATACTAAATAATACTAAATTGTTTATAGGGTCAATATAAGTAATATAATATAGCCTTTCCACAGGAGTATCTTTTTATATTCTTCCAAAAAGAATACAAACAGCCAATAGCATATTACAAAGTTATCCCCCTCACTGGGGAAAATTCCGGGCGGAAAAACGGGCACGCACCGGGGTGAGTCTTCTTGTTACCAATATAGTAACCCTATATAGAATCACATCTCAGACTTTTGTTAGACCGTGCAGTGGTCCCTAAACCTTGTTACCTCCTGACCTATAGCTGACGCACCCCCGAACACTCAGTCTTGTTGTGTTTGGCCGAAAATTATACTTCTTTAAATACAATATTATGGCCAATAATCACGGAATGTCACTGCATGCACTGAGAGACATGGGTTGCTCCCACAGCTGCTCTATAGATCTCCTTACGACGGTGTTTACTGAATTTAGCTGTTTGTGTTAACGCCATGAAACCACCATTGCCCTTTTCATGTCACACACCCCCTAGAGGGAGCTCGCGCGCCACAAGGGGTGCACGCACCACAAGGGGTGCACGCACCACAGTTTGGGAACACCATGCATTCTGAATGTGTCGCTTATATATGTGATTTACAGTTTACTTTCTAAACAATACATTTAATATTGACTAATTATGTGTTTTATATAATGTATGTGCAGCTTGTGTGTGCCGTGTTCATTCCAAACAGACAGATTAGGAGCATTTATAGGCGACCCCATTGGTAAATTAAGGCAGTAACCCATCATCATTTTGAATGATGATTGGTGGAACAAAAATTTAAAAGATTTGACTCTTAAGATGTGGGCATCATGGGGTCGGTTTGTTCCCAGCATCATCTCCATGCCAGCATCATCTTTGTGTCACTGACTTTCAATGAACCAAAGCTATTATTAGTGAAGAGAGATCTTTAGTCTTTGAGGAATCCAACCGTGGCTCTGCATGGCGGGCAGTCATCTTGCAGTGTCTGCGTCTGGGATATAGGGATATAATATGTAACCTCAACTCCACCCCCCATCTCTCTCTTTCTATCTTTCTGTGTATTCTTTTGTGTGTGTGTGTGTGTGTGTGTGTGTGTGTGTGTGTGTGTGTGTGTGTGTGTGTGTGTGTGTGCATGTGTGTGTGTGTCCAACATTGAGACACCTGCCATCAGGGCCTTGAGGTATACTGCAAAATATAAAATGCAGCAACTCAAAACTTTAAACGCCGTTAACAATGAAGAGACAATATGACATTATGAGGCACTTTATGATGTACATTTTCCCTTCATTGTCAATTGGCGTTTACAAAACAAACATTGAACTAAAGACAAACATTAAACCTGTAGGACAGGTAATAAGGCCCATGAGCATTATTTCTATGTAATTGCAGTATATCCGTGAATCAAATAATGCAAATGTCCCTCGCTCATTGCAGAATGTAGGTCTTCATTTTGCAGTAGGCTATTGTAAAACAGGGCTACTATTATGACACTATATAGGAAAGAAGCTGGGAGGATGTATTGTACACTATATTGTACTGGTCTGTACATATATATATATATATGTACATAGGAATGCCTGTGTGGTTTGAGCTTAATGTATGCACGGGTGTCTTGCCAAAAAAGAGCAGATCTACAAGCTGTTCTTTATGTTGTAGGCTATACTATACAAGTACGGAGTATAGCCTAACTATAAATTAGGCTTTAGGGCTGCCATGACACTTCTCTCACGAACACGATGAAAAGTCTGCTGGGTCCAGCTCTTCTTGTCTCTCTTTCTGTGGTCTCTCTCCGCTCTATCTCCCCCCTCCTTGCCCCCCCCCCCCCATCCTCCCCCCCCCCCCCCATCCTCCCTCCCTCCCCCCCCCCCCCATCCTCCCTCCCTCTCCCCCCCCCCCCCTCCCTCTCTCTCTCTCTCTCTCTGTGGTCCAGTCTGTCCTCTCCTCCTCTTCCCGTCACTCGGCGCGGTGTGTCTTCATTGCTCTCCGCTCTTCCAGCGGTCCTGGTCGGCGTGTGTGTGCGCGCCAGCTCGGTGGGTAAAGTCTCTCTGGGACGCTGTCCAGTGTGTGTGTGTCGGCAGCTTTGAATTTGCATAACCATTATTTGTAGTATGGCAGGGCCTGCCAAGTCAACCTACTCATGTCAGAGACCTCAATAAATAATACATTATTAGGTTTTTTTTTGTCCTTCCCGCCCGGTTCGGTTCTGAGAAACTTAGAGAAAGTATATTTATTTTAGTTTAAATTGTTCAAAGGTAGAGGGCCTATACCGTTTACTTTGGCTTTTGTTGTAGTTCTACATTGGATATTTAATAAATGATTCTGCTTGTAGGGATGGTAGTTATAATATGGAATAACAAATAAGCTTAGAGGCCTGCATGTATAGGCTATAGTCTC
>NC_139707.1:7538534-7590329 GCF_964188405.1 Protomyctophum parallelum | reverse complement strand
TATCAACCCACGGCAATCAATCTCCTTCACAAATGACACACGTAGAATCCCATCCAACCGCAGCGTAAATAGGCTACTTAAATAATGATAACATAATAAACACTGGCGCCAATTATAACAACGTAAGTAAACTGAAAAAAAACAAACAAAAAAATATGATTTTTTTTTTTTAAATAACTGTACATTGACAGAAATATAGACAAACAAGTCGGCCTGAAAATAATGTATGCTGGTGGTACAACGTTATTGGACAAGCAGACTCGACAGAATGCAACATTCCATTGAGGCTGCTACACACATGGCAGGAACGCAATGTCTCCCACGTCAACAGAACATTACAACCAGAACAGACACAACTCATCGCGGGGAAGGTGGAAGATCTAGTTCAGCGTTCAGACCTGGCTTATAACTGGTAGCTTTCAGAGAATAAATCCAGAAGCCTCTCTCTCTCTCTCTCTCTCTCTCTCTGGTGTCTCTCTCTCTCTCTCTCTCTCTCTCTCTCTTTATGGCAGACGTCTGGAAACGACCGTTGGAAAAATATGACCCGCTGCAGCCGATGGACAAAATAGCAAGAAAATTGTTGATAAAATGACATTACTGTTATACAGACTTGATTGGATCATCTGCAAGAAGTCTTCCAAAGCCACGAGCCGTCAATGACCTCGCCTGAACTCTCTCTCTCTCTCTCTCTCTCTCTCTCTCTCTCTCTCTCTCTCTTTATCTCTCTCTCTCCTCTCTCTCTCTCTCTCTCTCTCTCTCTTTCCTCATGTCTTCCCTGCTTACGTCACCGAGTCTCAATGCTCTGAATGACCTTGGTTTTGAGTCTGACCATGCGGTTCTCTGGCAATGAGGACAGAGAGCTCCAAATCTGCTGAACTTTTCACATCGCACGAGGCCTTGAAATAAAATCATTAAACGGGCGAACGAACCCCGCGGCTTTTGACGCGAGTCATCATCACGTCAGCCCACATGTGAACACACGCATGCACAATACGCGTGTACGCACACGCATACGCATGCACGCACCGCACGCACACGCACTCACACTCGCGTATAGGCAGGCTAAGGTCTTAGTCATGGTTCGTATCACAGGCCTCGCTGCTTAAAACAAGTGATTTCCTCACGCCCTGTACCTCGTACCTCTGGAGGTTACCGCGGCGATGACGTGACGCCTTGTTTTCCGTCGGGGGGGGGGAGGGGGAGGTCGACGACGACGACATCTGTTTGTTATCATTGGACTTCTCCAAAGCGATTAGGCTTTAATTAAAGCACTCGCGCCACGAGTGAACTTCAAGACACCCACCCCCCCCTCTCCTCCGCAGACACACACACACACGCACGCGCACTGCGCGCATGCATGTGGGCACACACATAGTTAAGCCTCTGAGCCTAGTTTGTGTTAATGTACACGTAGTGTTTGTATGTGTGTGATTGTGTGTGTGTGTGTGTGTGCGTGTGTGTGTGCGTGTGTGTGTGTGTGCGTGTGTGTGTGTGTGTGCGTGTGTGTGTGTGTGTGCGTGTGTGTGTGTGTGTGTGTGTGTGTGTGTGTGTGCATGTGCGTGTGCGTGTGCGTGTGCGTGTGTGTGTGCGTGCGTGTGTGGTGTGACCCTAATCAGTTATTCCCTCATGGTTCTGCTGTGTTGAAGCCGCTTTAGGAAAACATGACATCACCACGCTATCGTCCTCTCTCTCTCTCTCTCTCTGTCTGTGTGTCATTCTCTCTCCATTTCTCTGTCTCTCTGTGTATCTCTCTCTCTCTCTCTCGCTCTCTCTCTGTTAGTCATAGACTTAAAGAGTGGCAAGAGAAACTGAGCTAGAGGTAGAGTAATATCTATCTATCTATCTATCTATCTATCTATCTATCTATCTATCTATCTATCTATCTATCTATCTATCTATCTATCTATCTATCTATCTATCTATCTAACTATCTATCTATCTATCTATATACCTACCTTTGTCCCATCATTCCCCTCCAGCACACAGCAAACTCCTGCAAAAAAAAAAGAAAAATAAACTCATGCTTCTAGGTGGACTGTGGCCATTATTTGAAAGTAACAGCGCGCACAGAGTGTAAGAGACCAGACCCAGCAGACCTAGTTGATATTATCGAAGGCATATGGTGAAAAATCACAACCCAAGCCAACAGTGTCCTGGATTATTTAGTTATGCCTCCCCTCGACCCCCCCCCCCCCCTCCCGTCCCATCCAGATCGCGCTCGTGTCTCTCTGGTTTTCTTTTTTTCTCTTCTGGATTCGAACTGAATCTCTCCAACAGCGCTGGGGATGAACGCAGGCCAAAATCTCATTAATAAAGAAATGTGTGATTGATATCCTGCCGCTGTCCTTCCCCCATTCCTCAAAGCCAGACATACTGGATGAAATGTGTGCCAACACATGCTTTATGCATATACTGTATACTGTATGTATGTATATAATGTACAGTATGTATAATTGTATATATGCACGCACGCACACACGCAGTACGCACGCACTCACGTACGCACGCACGCACGCACACACACACACACACACACACACACACACACACACACACACACACACACACAAATATTTGGTGCTTTAGATCTATATCTAATCTATACAGTACTTTTTGATGAGAGAATTATGAGTGATTTATTTTATTGGGCATAAAGGGGGCCGGGAGGTTCTGCTTACCAGACGTGGTCAGAAACTGAATCCACATTCGACTCCAGAACAATAATAATGACAGCGAGATATTTTTATGATATGATTCCAGATTCCGATGTGGGGGTTGACGTTTGGTCTTTAGTGCGATGGGGTTTAAGAGGTTGAAGAGATACATGTGGGTCAAATCTCTTGCAGATGAAGAGTTACAGATTCTATATGAACTGGAACACATTATCATGAAACAAAATACAATTGTTTGTGCAGTGGATTTTATTTCTTTCATTTTGCACAATGTTTCATCTCATCACAACAACATATCGTAAGAATATAAAGAAAGGATTCTTCCTTTCTTCTTTCTTTTACCTAAAAGATTAGAAATGTGGCAAAGATTACATCTATATGCACAGATAAAGGAAATAAGATACTCAGTGTGGGCTCCGAGCGAGTATCTTCTTTCCTTTATCTGTGCATAGTACTACTACTCACCGCTCAGCACCTGCCCACGTTGGGATTGGATGTGCATGTCTTTGTACCTTTTTCAAAGATTACATCTGTAACATCAGTCTTGACCTATTCATTATTTTCTCGTGCCTCAATCAAGTTCACCTTCAGCTTTTACAAATGTCATTGGCAGGTTGTTCACTATTCATCTAGTTGTAGCCTGTACATCACATATTTCACCAAGTTTACTATATGCTTTTTTTTAGTGGTGTAAACTGTAAAGTAAGTAACTAAGTCCATTTATTCAAGTACTGTATACTTAAATGATAACTTTAGGTATTTTCCAACCAAGGTTCATGTTTTAGGTTATTAGAGAAAGTAAAAGTAAGAGTGTTTTGGCCATTTGAGAATAGCCGATCTACAAGCTTGTATTAAGTTAGTATTGACACTTTTACTCACATTCTAGTAGTATTGACATTTTACTCACATTTAAAAAAAACAGTAGTACTTTTCCACCACTATTTTTTTTTCTTTTTTCTTTACAGTGACCTATATCAGTGCTTCTGCATCTATATTTGTTTTTAGCTCAGCCCCCCCCCACCCACAACAATATACCGTGTGAATTTCTATTTAGTGTCATAAGAAGTCACAACATCATTTCTATCGTTTTATTTAATAATAATTTAATTGTTATTGGTTGAGGAAACATTGGCCCCAGCTTCCATAACGGAGCTGTTGAGGCCCCGTCAGCACCACCAGACCCACTCGCTGCAGCCAGTCGTCCGACCGACCGAGACCTTTTCTCGTTCCAGCTTCCAATCTGAGTGTGACTGCTGCTTTTCTTTGTGGATTTGGCCGCTCAGAGACTTTGGAATCGTCTCCCCCAATCCATCAGATCGGCTTAATCGCTTAACTGCTTCAAGCATGAGCCTCTAAAAACACGTCATTGTAGATTAGCCTTTTGATGATGAATGTCCGGGGTTCCGCGCCCGTCGGGGACAGTTTCTCTGCTTGTTTTTGCTGTAATGTTCGTTTGTTTTTGATTCCACGTGTACTTCTGATGGGGATATCTCTTTTCTGTTATGTGTGGTGCTTTGCTACAGATGTGTGTTGTACACCACTTAAAGGAGTAATTCCCCCCAAAAATTACTTATTATTTTCTATCAATTACACACCCCATGAAGCCTTGAATTCACGGAGATTATTTTGCTTTTGTCGCATTCCTATAAGCCAATCATTTGATGCCCCTCGGTCCAGCGGTCACACGGGGGGCACTGAGGGTCCCAGAGGGGGCCATCGGTCACACAGGGGGGCCAGAGGGTCCCAGAGGGTGCCAGAGGGGGGGGGGGGGGGGCAGAGGGGGACTGCATGGCACACTCGGTTGAAAATTCAGCCCCAACGATGTGTGTACCCCCTCGCCTTTTTCAACTTCCCCTTCTGTCATTTCTTCCTGCATGGAGCCGAGCCTGCATCGGACTCCGCCGGGCATCAAATTATTGGCTTATTGCGTCAAAAACCGAACCATCTCCATGAATTCAAGGCCTCGTGGGGTGTTGTGTTGATTGATTAAGTCATGCTCCTTTAAGCCCTTATTATACTGTCACACGGTGTAAATGTCCGATCTAACCAGCGCGTAGATTGGCAGGTCTCCCTCTTACAAAAATGAATCAAATTGTGCGCAGAATGTGGTTCCAACATGGATCTATTCTAAGACTTCATGTCAGCAGCAAATTAGGGCCCAATCAGAGCCCTTTGGCCTTTTATTATACAATTTACAAAACATATGAAACATAAATGGGGGAAAAACGATCTTTATTTCAAGCAAGATCATAATTTAAATAAGTTAAACAGTAATACTGTACATTGACTTCACTTTCAAACATTCCACAGACATTCACACATTATAACCAATTAAATAGCATAGTGCAAAGATGCATTAACACTTTTAGTGTTAATGCATAATGTGCGCAACCCTGAACATTAAATGCAAACGGTTTAGCCGTTTGTCTCTCTGAGCGACAAACAAACTAATAATAATAATAATAATAATAAATAATAATAATAAATAATAAACTAATAATAAATGTTAGACAAGCTGGCGGATATGGTACACCTCAAAAGACAGTATTTAGCCAATAGCCTGATGCTATCACACATTCAGCTCGAGGACGTTTACCTCCTCAGCTTCTTGTAAAAGACGGCAGTGATACACAGGGCGACAAGGCACACAAATACTAAAACACCTACAGCAGCACCAAGCTTAGTAGACAAGTCATCATGTGCACTGTGAATCAGTGGGGCTGAGAGTGCATGGCTGTCTTCTGCTTGGGTGACGATCTCCGGGGAGGTGATGGTGTGGAGTTGGGAGCCGTCGTCCGTGCTTCTCCTTCTCCTGTTGTTGCAATGCATGAAGGCGCTGCAGGTGGAGACCTCGCACAGGCGCGTGATGCAGTGCAGGTAGTAGGTTGAGATGATCTCGTTCCGCTGCTCCATGAAGCGGAAAGCCGGGAAGGTGAAGCGGGCGCTCTGGTTAACCCCGTTCTGGGTCATGGTGGTGAGCGGGTCAACCTCGCAGGGTACAAACAGGTTGAAGAAGCTGGAGTTGGTAGGATGTGAGGAGATTGAGGCATAGCACCGGTCCAGAAGCACGTTGTACTGGGTTGTCAAGTTGGTGGCTTTCACCTCTACGTAGACCTTGGTCCTCAGCTCGATTCCATTCTGTGGCATCACCAGGGGCGTTGTGTAGGTACTATCGCTGAACAGCTCCAGGCGCAGGGTGCTGATGAAGCTGCCATTGTTGTCCTTCAATGCAATAGAGGAGGCTGACACATCAACCTGGGTGTTGTTGATCAGGTACTCTAAGGGGTAGGCGCAGGAGTAATAGTACTTCATCTCAGCATTGTAGGTGATTGTCCCTGTGGTGGGATCGGAGGATCGCACAATGCCACTGACGTTGACTGTCTGGATGTTGGAGAATTCTGCGAACACTCCTGTGCCGGCAGCGCTGGTGGTCCTGAAGACACTTCCACAGGCATGGGTCCTGTTCAAGGGGAAGGTGAAACGCACCACGGGTGGAGATGCAGACAAATCCAGGGTTCCCTCGCAGGCTGGGTCCGACATATGGTTCACAATCATCAGCGACATGTTGTAGCCGGTGTAGACGATAGGGCAGGCTTGGATTGCCAGACTGATGGAGTCGGTGCCACATGTCACCTCGATGTCAGTGAATTCTGGTCGCCTCGCTTCTCCAATTGTTTCGCAGTCACTCCGCGTCAGCTGACTACTTCTGCCTATGATGGTGGCGACGATTAAAATAACGTGAAAATTCATCTTGACTCAACAGCAGTGATTGCGCTTTCCTCTCCTCTGACTGGATACCTTGTGTATAGTGAGCTCTTGAAGGCAAACGCAGGCTGATGCTGGTGATGGCTGTTCAGGAGTCTTTTATAATGTCTCCTTCACCACGATTGGCTCAAAAGAAGGTTGAACCACCCAGCCACGGTGAACAATGGCATTGTCTTGTATTGCATTGCAATTGCATTGTCTGCCACGTGGATTCATTCCCTGAGGGCAACAACCTGAACTCTGGAGCATAATATAGATATCAATGACCTGGGTCACACACAAGCTAAGCCGTGGTGAATTTACATAAAGTACAGTAACCTATATATATAGTATCAATTCCTGAAGATCCTGTACATATTCTACCAGATGGAGCACATGGACTTTTGACCCAGTACGGTCAAAAGGCTTAAACATTCCTTTGAGTGTAATTGTGTGTGTGTGTGTGTGTGTGTGTGTGTGTGTGTGTGTGTGTGTGTGTGTGTGTGTGTGTGTGTGTGTGTGTGTGTGTGTGTGTGTGTGTGTGTGTGTGTGTGTGTGTGTGTGTGTGTGTGTGAACTGAGTGTTACGTGTTGAGGGTGGGGGTGGGTGTTGGGGGTAGCATGCAGTGACCTACAGAAAAATACAATAAAGAATAAACACATTCATACCATTTCCAATAGACAACTATTGGCAGTAACCATGGCAAGAAACAACATGGAACCTGCTATACAACTCAACTAAGTGAAGGTTAGGTGCATACAGTATAGTTTGATTACCTAATGCTAGTTATTCCACTCACTTTGTTTTACATACAAATATACAAATAAAGTTTATTATTAGTTTCGACCCTAAGAGAAGATAAACTAAAACTGTATATCAACAGTATGACGTATGCCAGATTCAACTGCCCTTCACTCAACCTTATAGTTAAAGTTAAATCATTTCAAAGTTTTGGCTGCCCAGTATAGTCTGCGAGATTAGCTCTGTACAAACAAACACACCGAACCTTTTACAGGCATTTTTGACAATGTTTGATTTTCCTCCTCTTTTTGAAAAGGGTTATACTTTTATGATCTATTTATAAATAATAATATTATATTATAGTATTATTACAATTTACAATTTACAATTTAGGCATTTAGCAGACGCTCTTAATCCAGAGCGACTTACATTTAAGCAAGAACAAAAGCATGGGAATACATCACATAAAAGCATTTATCATGAAACATGCGTAAGCTAAGAAAGTAACAGTGGAATATCTATATAATGAAACTATACATACACTATACATACAAACTATACATATTTACTACTATGCTATACATATGTACTATGGCGTGCTATGACTATATCCAATACAATTATAGTGCTGTCTACATAACATGCTATAAGTCTGTGCGTCAAATGCTATCTAAGCCAACAGAAATGCTATCTAAGGGGTTAGGGTAAGTGCTATGGGCCATGATGGAGTCTGAAAAGGTGGGTTTACAGGCTACGGCGGAAGATTGGGAGTGATGCTGCAGTTCTGACTGCAATGGGAAGTGCATTCCACAGTTTTGGAGCCAGAAGCGAGAAGAGTTTGGGACGTGTGGAGCGTTGTCCCGGCGTTTTAGTGAGGGTACTTCCAGTTTCCCTGCGTTGGCTGATCTGAGTGCGCGGGAGGGTTTGTAGGGTTCAATCATACTTGCAAGATATGGGGGAGCCATACCTTTGGTTGCTTTGAATGCCAGCATCAGAGTTTTGTATTCTGTGCGCGCAGCGACCGGGAGCCAGTGGAGGGAGCGGAGCAGGGGGGAGACATGTGAGAATTTTGGCTGGTTGAAGACCAAGCGAGCTGCTGCATTTTGGATCAGCTGGAGAGGCTTAAGTGCACATGCTGGTAGGCCAGTAAGGAGGGAGTTACAATAGTCGAGTTTTGACAAGACTGTTGTCTGGATTAGGAGCTGGGCTGATTCCTGGGTGAGGAACGGCCTAATTCGTCGTATGTTATAGAGTGTGAACCTACATGATCGAGTGACAGCTGTGATGTGAGCTTTGAACGAGAGCTGACTGTCCAGGACAACACCAAGATTCCTGGCTGTTGGGACAGACGTTACCAGGGCGTTGTCTACGGAAATAGTTAGCTCCCGCATAGGGCAGGACTTAGCTGGGAAGAAGAGAAGCTCAGTCTTGTCTGTTATTATTATTTATAAATGCACAAATAAGTCTCTGTGTGTACGTACAAGTGTAATTCACATAACCCGAGAACCCTTCGCCCCACCGACTTCAATTTCGACACACACGTTCCACACCCCCACAGGGAGCGCATTGCCCGGTGTCGAGTCCGTCAGATAGCCGGTTGTCCAGAATCAGCACAAAAGCCTCTGCCCGGGCTCTTGACCTGATCACCCCTCTATATCTCCATATAACTCCATATTTGGGCATGCCTGACAAAGAACTCCATATATGGGCATAAAAGGGACACAGACATAATTACTGAGTGGGGCATGCATTTCACACTTGCTTCAACGCTCTATAGTAACTTATAATGACAAGATAGGGATACCAGGTTGAAAGCGGTCTATACTGTAAATGACGGTATGCTGAGCGATACATAATCTCACCACATCTCTTTCCGTGATGTGCTTTGTGTTTTTCCAGGCGGGAGCACGGGAACGTCACCCACCACCTCCAGCACGGGAACCCCCTCGCCTAGCGGAGCGGCCCACCTGCTGTCGCCGTCCTGCTCGCCGCCCACCTTCCACCTGGCGCCCAACACCTTCAACGTGGGCTGCCGGGAGAGCCAGCTGTGCAACCTGGGCCTGTCCGAGTACCCGGCCTGCGCCCGCAGCAACATGGCAGCGCTGCAGGGCTACGGCGGCCTGGCGGACGGCTCCTACGGACGCCTGGGGCAGCCAGGGGGCGCCCCCGCGCAGCCCTCCGACTCCTTCCTGCCCCAGAGGACGTCGTCGCTGATCGCGGCCGCCGGCATGCAGGTATATTATAGGAAGGGGACGATAGTCGTTTTTTTTTTAATCGTTTATCAGTCACAGTGTTGATTTCATCGACTAAACCTATGGTGAAAAGTCTGTTTGCCACTCGGCTGGGCACATGCATGGATATAGAAACTGCTTTTGACACGTTCGACAAATTATAATGTCCACTGAGGCATAAACTGCTGTTGGGTTCCCAACTTCCCATTTATTCAACAGATGAATTACAGCAAGTTGTACTTATGCAATACAATATGAAACGGTAAAAAAACGTGTGATCTCGATCTCTTCAGTGCCCATACCTTCCAAACCATTACCTGGCCTGTTGCACCTGTGTGTGCACCTGTCAATCATCATATATATTTATCATCAATATAAACTAGACTTAAATGTTAGGGAGGGACTATTATAGAAGAGATCTAGAGAACTAGAACTTAGTAGAACTAAAAGACAAGTCATTTTGTGCTTGGTTCCACTCGGGTGTTGCACTCTGAAAATAGCAGATCTACAAGCTCACAGTGAGCAAGTAAAGTATTTAAAAGGCTATGAGTGAACTAAATCAACATTTGCTTTATCATGACAAGAAACACTCACAATTATCATGTCGTGGAGGTTTTAATTTACCGTGGAATTCCTCCGTAATACACTAGGTATTTACTGAGTGGCAAAAAAAAAACTAACTTTCTGGCCTTGACAGCCAATACATCCAAACAGATTTGATTGCATTAAACGACGTTAAACTCAACTTTGCCACTCGAGTTGCCACTCAATGTATGCATGCGCATACCCACTAGGGATACTGGGTGGAAGTGATGAACCAAAGTGCCATTTTGATTAACGCGATAACATCGCTAAACGCAATAGTTTGTTTTTGCCACACTAATCGTAACAAGTTAATGTTCATGCGGTCCCGTCCCTTCATGCAGGGCGGAGCCCACGCGTCTCTGAACGGCGGCGGCGGCGGCGGTGGCAGCGGCGGCGCCAAGATGGACGGCTACGGGAGCCAGCTGCACGGCTCCTTCCCCTCGGCCTCCCAGCTGCAGTACGTGATGCAGGCCGGCGCCTCCTCCTCCTCAAACTCCTCCTCCTCCTCCGGCTCCTCCCCGTCCTCGGCGGCGGCCCACATGTTCGGCGGGAGCCACCATGCGCACAGCATGCAGCAGGCGGCGGCCGCCGGCTCCTACAACGCCTTCTCCCTGCACAACCCCTACAACCTGTACGGATACAACTTCCCCGCCGCCTCCCCGCGCCTGGCGGCCAGCCCCGAGAAGCCGCCCCATCACCAGGGGAACCCCTTTGCCGCCGCCGCGGCCGAGCGCCAGTACCTCTCCAACGGCGGCATGGACACGATGCACATGATCGGCGGCGGCGGCGGCGGCAACCCCACCGCCGGCCAGCAGGGCGGCTCCTGTGACGGACGCCAGTACGGCTCCTCCTCTCAGATGTCCATGCACATGGTGTAGGAAGAAAAAAAAGCCCTCCCTCCCTCCCTTACACCCATCCAAAGACCCCCCCCGCCCCAACACCACCCAAAGCCCCCCCCCCCACCCAGGAGATTCTGACATCATCGTCACCTAGACGCTCGCCTCTCGCTGTTTCCCCACATTTGGGAAGTCTCGTTAGCCGAGTCTGTCTGTAAATCTACGACGTGGTTTTAAACACGTTAACGCTGTTGAGATGGTGCTTTTTACAGGAAGAGTTTGTACCCCCGAGGAGGTACAAAATGAATCATCTCTTTAAAGAAGGAACTCACCTATTTAATTATCACACGTATAAGGACCTTTGTGTGTTAAATCGTGCTGATTAATTGGGACGACAAGTCTCGGTTCCTTTTGCTGACTCTGAGAGCAAAACCCACAGATGAAGTAAGCTGGGGTTTTAAGGGGGTGCTGCGCTCGCGGCCTCGCGGGGGATCTTTCCTTTTTTTCTTTCAGGTGTGAACTCATCAATCTGGTATGGTGCAATATCAACAACAGCCTTTTCTCAATGACTCATCCTTGTATTTTCGGTGGACTCCGTTGAACGCCGGCCAGTCGCCTTCTCTCTGCGATAACAGAATGTTTTGTTGCCTTACAGTATTTTTCTTTCTTGGAACAAGAAACTGGTTTACAGATGAACAAATGACTGATGGTCTCTCTCTCTCTCTCTCTCTCTCATAAATGGAATGGGAGCTCTGGTACCAGTGCTGTGCTGGTCAGTGGCTGGACGTGTCAAACAGGGTCAATACAACATTGTGGACAGATTAAGTCAAAGACTTAAAAAAAAGCCAAGGTGACTGATTACCTGCATGTGTGATACAGGGGCCCGGTCGGCTCTCAAGTTGCCCACGTACACATTGAACGCCTCAGTGTTTAACTCGGCGCGTACAAATGGAGTACTCCATTTGTGCACTCCGAGTTAAAATAGCACCTAGGATTTTACTGTGTGGTGGAAACGGGCCAATTCAGGAAATCACCACACAATCTTATCAATACCTTCTTTTCCGAGAGACTGAAATGGCTTCAATAATCTTGAGTGGATTACCTTTTTAAGCATATATAAGATGGCGAATGCAAACAAAAAAAGAAAAACTGAAAAAAAAAGAAAAACGTAAGCTTTAAAGTTGTTGTGTGAAAAAAGAAGTTATAAAGAAGCAATAGGAAAAAACAGAGTAATTAAAGTATGTTTTGGTGTGTTGTAGATACGTGTATTTAAGTGCCAAGCAATATATCAATTTTACAGGCCGATCTATATTATGAAAACAAATGTGTGAAAAGAACAAAATAAAAAGCAAAAGTATTCTTTTGGAAGGCCTTTTAAAAAAAAAACTGTAAATACAGGTGCCAAGCACACAAAATCTCAATAAACATTTTAATTCATTTACATGGTTTTGAATTTTGTTCTCCTCCATGAGGGCCCTGGCATGGCCTTTGTTCTCCTCCATGAGGGCCCTGGCATGGCCTTTGTTCTCCTCCATGAGGGCCCTGGCATGGCCTTTGTTCTCCTCCATGAGGGCCCTGGCATGCACAAGCATGATTTTGTTTTGCTAAACAAACATACTTATAATCGTCACAAACATTTCATCTCCTGAAATCGACCTAAAAATGGGCCAAAAGATGACTGCATTGTACCAACGATGCCTTATCTCATTCAAGCCGGGGGAAAGCATCCGTCCGTGCTATAGCATTGGCTGTTAAAAAATATAGCAGATGAATAAGTTCACGGCTTGTCACTTCGTGTTGCGCTGCAAGCTTGTACATCTGTGCTATTTTTGTAACATTTTGTATGAGAACTACTGATTTAGAATGAATTTGTACAATCGGCCTCTGTATTTAGACCTGAGGTATTTAGAGCTGAGGTTCGCTTTGAACGAACAGATTTAAAAAAAGAAAAAAATAGCAGATCTACAAGCTCGTAGTGCGGCACTCATGAGCTTGTAGATCTGCTATTTTTCAAAAGCTAAAGTATAACATAATCCTTAAGACACCAAAAGGGGTTCCCGTCCTGAATGGGTTAAAGCGTTAAAATAAAGACAATCTGACTCCAAAACAAAAGACCTGGCAGTGAAAATGTTGTGAAAACCGCTGCAGTTGATTTGCCAGTCAATCACGGTCACTAAGTAACAACCATGTTCAGGGATGACACCATTACACACACACACACACACACACACACACACACACACACACACACACACACACACACACACACACACACACACACACATCTGTTCTCTGCATGGGTTTTGTACGATGACGCAACGCACCCATCTGAAAGGAAACTAGAAGGAAAGACCCCGAAGAAGTGAACATTTCTATTTTTTCCCCTCTTTCTCCTTTCTGTTTCTGTTTACAGGAATCAACTGACAGCTGTACTCGCGGTACTCCATTGAAAATACACGCAGTCCCGTTTGTTTTTTAAAGGAATATGTTCTCTCAAAGTGGGGTCCCGGGACCCCCAGGGGTCCTCGAGCTCGGGTTCCTGCATGGGGTTCCCCCGCAAAACGAGGAACAGCTATTGCTGAAAATGTTAACGTCAATGTCCCTGTTTTAAGGGGTCCGACAAATCCCTCGCAGTCATTACAGATGGAGAACGAGGGAGTGAGAGGAAACACACGGTATTTATGATCATTATACTTTGTGGTTGTGCAAAGCCTCCCCGCCACCCCAATAGCCCCCCCCCCCCCACCCCACCCCCCTCCCCCACCCCCTTGTTAACCGGGCACCGACCCTCGTGAATTGAGGAGGCCAATCAGCATCCATTACACGCATGTCCTCTGAAGTGCACACGGCTTCTTCCAACCCCCACCCGCCCCAATCGCTTCCTATCATGTGCTGTGGTTCCTCCAGCCATGAAATATCATATCTGAACCATCATCAGAAAATGAAGGAAGGGGGTCCGGGACCGTGGAGACAGCAGCGCGGGCCCAGTATTGGAAACACCTGTTTTTCCAAAGCATGACTTCAAATAATGAGCCGGGTGATGTACCAAAGAGAGAGGAGGAGGAGGAGGTGGAGACAGAGGGAGAGAGAGGAGAAGCGCATGATTTCATAATTTGGCACAACTCCATCTATCTGGACATTATTTCCAATAATTATTCACGTTATTCTGTCTGATATCTCTTCCACCAGCGTTCAGAATCAACTATACCTCTACCCCCTCCCCTCAACCCTCCTCTTCACCGCACATGTACCCCGGAGGGAGCGCTGTTAAATTAGGACATGTACGGTGCATGTAAGGAGGAGCAGTGCGTTTCGAGGATCCACAGACCTAATGTGCAGCAGATCTGTTTTTAGACCGTAAACTATGTCCATCAGCACTTATAAGTGGAAAAGAATGACTTGCGGGTTGAATAACAACCTACCCCGTTTGGCCTTTCATCTCTGCGTCTTTCATTAGTGGGAGAAATATGCAAACGATCCCCATTTTTGATTGATTAATAGGAGTGTGTATGGGCTGGAGCTTGCTCTGTAAAATACTAAACTGGAACCGGGGGTGGGTGTATTGGGGTGGGAGAGGGGGGGGGGGGATTCCAAACAGATCTGACAGGGTATTTTACGAGATTCTCTTGACGGAGTTGAGAGAGTTCTGGTGTGCCCGCTCTGCCGCTTTGAGGCCATTTTGAGTGACAGTACGCTGACTGGAAGGTATCCCACAATCCTTTGCGCTCAAGCCATTGATCTTTCTCTCTGAAGACATTTGAGGCGTTTTTTTTTTTTTTTTCTTAACTTTTTTCTTTTGCTGCAGACTTTTCTGCCGCAGGAACTCTCCCCTGTGTCGTTGGAAGTAACCCTACTGTATGTGTCTGTCGGGTTGCCCAGTGTTATTGGCCATATGCAAAACTGTGGGGGAAAACATTGCTTTAATTGGGGGAATCTGTGACGCCTGTTTTTGATTGGCGGCGGGGGCGGGGGGAAGTAGGGGGCGTTAGTTTTCGAGCACATCGCCACGCCATGCACGCAGGAACGGATCAAAGATTTCTGGAAAGCGATTGCCCTCTTCTGTTCCTCTCTCTCATTCTGCTCAGCCGGCGAATCCTGTTTTGGGAGTCGTCTCGTCGTCCCGGATTATAAATCACGGGCAGATGGAGATATAGGGTTTCGGCGAGGTGTTACAAGTACGCCTGACACATGTATTGGAGCCTTAAATCAAAGTCCTTCTTCACACAGAGGACTGTCACACAGTGCAGCTTCAAACACCTTTTAGCGTGGTATATATTCCGCTTCTCACGTGAACATCTTGAAGCTATCTGGAGACTGATAACATCACAATGGAGATGTCAAGCTTAAAATGGACGGGGAGAAAAGCTCATGAGTCTCTTGTCAAAGTGTTAGGTTATATATCGGTATATATGTTGTCAGACTTGCAAAAGTATACCTGGGGTACTATGATGAGTATAATAATAAAATGTATTTCCAATAACATTATATACACCTTTTTGTCGTAGACGGCATGGCTATTTTCACAATCAAAGAAGAAAGATTTTTGTTTTTGTTAAATTGTTTAAGATGGTTTCTTGTTCCAACCCTATAGTATATATGCTTAAACGTGGTCTTCACCACTATATTGAAACCCAAAAAACGTGCCCTAACTTCAACCTATAACCTATAGTTCTAAGCCTAACCCAGACTGGAGTACATTCACACGAACACACACGCATGCACACACACACAGGCAATAAATGAAAGACACGCAAACACACATTCTCCCTTCTCTCTGCGTATATATATACCGTGTCTCTCTCTGAAACATGGCACAACGGCATGCGGGTCAGCAGGAAGCTGAAAATGATTTTCTTTTTTCTTCTCCTCAGGAGGAGGTGAGGAGAGAGAGAGAGAAAAAAAAGGAACCCTGAGATGTGTGCGATAGCGTCACTCCCGGAGGCAGGTGGTTCTGATAAAGAGCCATGAGTCCAGATGGAGACTCCTCTAGACTAGGCCTGGAACCTGGGCCGACGTCCCGCTGTGCTGCGGCCTGCTGAGTACAAAGGCTCCCCGCTGCGATGTCCCAGGGCCTTAAATGAGAGAGGTCCGGTGTTGGAGCGGTGTGGTGTGAGCATTCATGGGGCTACTTGCTTGGAGAGCTTTGGGGAATAAGTGTGAGTGACCGACCTCGGGGGGGGGGGGGGGGGGGGGGGGGGGGGGAGACCGTGACCCGGGAAAACGTTTCAAAGACTCTCCAGCCGGGGCTTGAAACGGACGCAGCGGAGTGTGGGAATTTCTAACTGGGCAAGAGTGCTAATAACGAGGTCTGTAATGGAGATGCTATACTGCTGCTGCCATGCTATATGCTATATGCACACACTGTGAAAATCCTCAGTGCTTTCATTATTTGATCCCAGAGAGTGTATACACAAACGTAACCGAATCCATTTGTTCACTGTTGGTTACACAAATGGATGACTTGAATATTGAGACATATTAAAGGTATATTCAGTGATTTCACTTAATTCAAACATCACTTCTCTTTTTGTTTTGTTGTGATAATCCTCTCTACTATAGAGTGTGCTGGCCATATAAGGAGTTCCTCCCTGTCCCCAGTTAACCCCTGGGGGTCAAAAAACCTTAGGTTTCGTTTTTGGCTCTCTATCCTGATTGGATGAAAGGCTTAGGTCCCAGCCAAAAACGAAACCTAAGGTTTTTTGAGTGAAATCACTGAATATACCTTTAATGTATCCATTTCGGCGTAAAGTGGTGTTGAGTGGTGTGTGTGTGTGTGTGTGTGTGTGTGTGTGTGTGTGTGTGTGTCGAACCTACATTTTGCCGTATCGAGCCGTAACATTGCTGTTGCATGGTGGGAGCCTTGACGACATGAAGACGAAGAGGATGAAGAGGGGGAGGGGGGGAGGGCTGTGTGAATGGTGAGAGGGAGTGGTGGGCAGTCGAGTGGGGTGGTGGAATCACAGACAGATGTGGGTCATCTAACATGGCAGTTGGGATAATAAGGGTGGGGTAAGGGCATAAACAGGGGGGTGTTGAGGGGTGTGTGTGTGTGTGTGTGTGGTTGGGGGGGGGGGGGGGGGGGTTGGTGCGCCCAGATACAGGGAAACAGGTGTTCAGCCCGGAAATGAGTGATGGCGTCTCATTTTCTCTGCAGGTCCTATAAGCATCTAACTCTGGGAGGTTCTGAATCTGATGACTGCAGGGTGCAGCCAATACGATCCCAGATCCTCACCTCAAACCGTACCTAGCAGTCCGTTTGAATACTGTCATTCATAGAGTACTGGTATACCCATATATACTGATAGTACTGTACTGTATAGTCTAAGACAGTGGTTCCCAAACTTTTTCATGTCAAGGACCCCCAAATCGAAATGTATTATAGCCCACGGACCCCCATTAGAAAATATATTCCAGAGACCAGTGATTCTCAACCCTTTTAACCCATTCTGACCGGGCACCCATTTTGGTCATCATGTTATGCTTTAGCTATTGAAAAATAGCAGATCTACAAGCTCGTATCGCGCCACCGAGTGGCGCGATACGAGCTTGTAGGTCTGCTATTTTTTTTTTAATCGAAGAGCGACTGACATTTTTAGAATCTGATCTCAGGTCAGAATGGGTTGATCAGACCAGTGTGTGTCCAGCGGAAACCTCGTTATGAATCTGATCTCAGGTCAGAATGGGTTAATTTCAAGGACCCCCAGTTTGACATAGTCTACAGACCCCCATTTAATGGATTAATGGATTAGAAATAATGTTTCTTATGTTGAAACCTGATTTAGCCAGATTTTCACATCACAATGCTTTGCGATGACACTTGCCACATAAAATGTTGTAGTATTTCATGTCCACGTATGAATACCAGTAGGTATTTATAGAAACACGACATACTTGGTTTACTTAAAATAAACTAAATGTAGTGTACAGAAAATGTTGTGTATATTGTGTTGTGTTGGCACACATGCTGTCATTCAAGCTTCATCATATAGGGGGCGCTGTGGAAGAAAGCAACGTGTAACATTCCAGGAAGTGATGTAACAAGGAACAGGTAATCCAGGAGGAAGGCTATAAAAGTAGCCTACCAGGAAGTGATCTGGTTTTCTGAGGAATTCAAGACTGTGTTTGATCCTCCAAAAGAGAAAATAATAACGCTGGTAAACTACAGCCTACTTTTAATCCAAATCAGGCCTTTATATCATTTCACATCGAGCTTGATGAACCATGTGTCCTGAGGACATTCTGGTAAATATTGGATTGAACAACAAAGGAGCAAAGGGATCTCCTGGAGTCTCCTGACAGAGGTTGGGTGAGTGATTTTCTTTTCATCCAATTTCTTTTGAACATTTGAAAAAATGCTTGATGTTTTGTGGATATGCAGAAAATGTTTGAGGAAAGTATTAAATAGATATATCTTTATTGTCATTGCAACAAGTACAACGAAATTAAAAGTGCCAACCGATCTAGCACTAGAATGGCTCTGTTGTTTACATTGCAAAGTATTTCACATACAGAGCCATAGAACACCCTGGTTCATTTCTGTTCGGGCGCAACATGGCGGCATTAAATGTGATAACAGTTTCTATGCCACAGCGGTCGCCACACTAAATGCTGCTAAGAAATGATCCGTTGCACGTTGCATGTTTTTATTGTGCTGTGTTCTAAGTTAAGTACAATCAGGGTTTGTTGTATTAGCTTTTATAGTTTTATATTGTAGTTTATGATGCACTGATCGGTTGTAGACCTAGAATGTCTGTGATCATTTCATATAACTTCGTAAATTATCATGTATCACAGGCATAGATCCCGATCCCTTCCACCCGTTCCTGGTTGAATTGAATTGTGGGCGGCCTAAATGTGATAAATGCTCCGTTTGTACTCACCCATTAAATAATTCCAAATACGTGGAGTGAAATATGGTCCTTTAGTTTCATATCCATGTGAAAGTTCTGGCACAAAACATATATTTAGTCAATTATCTCCACTTTTTCAAGTGCATGTCTTTCTCTCCGGGCGAGGGGCTCGGAATGATCGATGGACTGATTTTACCAATAATAATTGGTAAATAATAATAATAGTTTACCGCAGACGTCATCACCAATAATTGACCAAGGAAACACAAAGGTTTGGGTCACACAATTGGCAAGTGGTGTGATTATTCTGTGACTTTCACATGGATATGAAACTAGAGGACCATATTTCACTCCACGTCTTTGGAATTATGTAATGGGTGAGTACAAACGGAGCATTTATTGTTATCTGCTATTGGATTATATTTGAGTGTGATGTTTGTGTGGGGATATTTTGATGATTTTTGAGGGGTGCTAGCTCCTCCTATGCCCAGCCTTGTGAGTGTGTGTGTGTGAGGTGATTAACCGGATTGGATTTGAGGATAAAAAGTGAAGACAGAAAAGTGCCGCATGGAGGTATAGAGGTCTGAAAACATTCAGGCTTTGTACAAATAATGATGCTCTCAGAGATGGCAACAGGTGCCTGACCTTCCAAACCAAACGGGGGCAGGCACAAAGTGACCAGTCTTCCTGAGAGTGTGAGTGCACAGATGGGCGACTCCGGGTTCCCCAGGAAGGGTCATGTCATCTCTGAGAGCATATTCCTTCAGGAAGGGTCATGTCATCTCTGAGAGCATATTCCTTCACCCAGGAAGGGTCATGTCATCTCTGAGAGCATATTCCTTCCCCAGGAAGGGTCATGTCATCTCTGAGAGCATATTCCTTCCCCAGGAAGGGTCATGTCATCTCTGAGAGCATATTCCTTCCCCAGGAAGGGTCATGTCATCTCTGAGAGCATATTCCTTCCCCAGGAAGGGTCATGTCATCTCTGAGAGCATATTCCTTCAGGAAGGGTCATGTCATCTCTGAGAGCATATTCCTCCAGGAAGGGTCATGTCATCTCTGAGAGCATATTCCTTCCCCAGGAAGGGTCATGTCATCTCTGAGAGCATATTCCTCCAGGAAGGGTCATGTCATCTCTGAGAGCATATTCCTCCAGGGAGGGTCATGTCATCTCTGAGAGCATATTCCTCCAGGAAGGGTCATGTCATCTCTGAGAGCATATTCCTCCAGGAAGGGTCATGTCATCTCTGAGAGCATATTCCTTCAGGAAGGGTCATGTCATCTCTGAGAGCATATTCCTCCAGGAAGGGTCATGTCATCTCTGAGAGCATATTCCTTCCAGTTGGCATGCAGGCGAGACAGGATAGCTGACGGCTAGTGACACACACACACACACACACACACACACGCGCACGCGCACGCGCTGGGCCTCACTTTGTATCTTCGTGTCACTGGCTTCTATTGAAAATGAATGGTAGTAGTCTGTGCCAGTGTGGGAGCACAGCGACATGAATGGTAGTAGTCTGTGCCAGTGACAGCAACATGAATGGTAGTAGTCTGTGCCAGTGTAGGAGCACAGCAACATGAATGGTAGTAGTCTGTGCCAGTGTGGGAACACAGCAACATGAATGGTAGTAGTCTGTGCCAGTGACAGCAACATGAATGGTAGCAGTCTGTGCCAGTGACAGCAACATGAATGGTAGTAGTCTGTGCCAGTGTAGGAACACAGCAACATGAATGGTAGTAGTCTGTGGCAGTGACAGCAAAATGAATGGTAGTAGTCTGTGGCAGTGACAGCAACATGAATGGTAGTAGTCTGTGCCAGTGTAGGAACACAGCAACATGAATGGTAGTAGTCTGTGCCAGTGTAGGAACACAGCAACATGAATGGTAGTAGTCTGTGGCAGTGACAGCAACATGAATGGTAGTAGTCTGTGGCAGTGACAGCAACATGAATGGTAGTAGTCTGTGCCAGTGACAGTAACATGAATGGTAGTAGACAGTCTGTGCCAGTGTAGGAACACAGCAAAATGAATGGTAGTAGTCTGTGGCAGTGACAGCAAAATGAATGGTAGTAGTCTGTGGCAGTGACAGCAACATGAATGGTAGTAGTCTGTGGCAGTGACAGCAACATGAATGGTAGTAGTCTGTGGCAGTGACAGCAACATGAATGGTAGTAGTCTGTGGCAGTGACAGCAACATGAATGGTAGTAGTCTGTGGCAGTGACAGCAACATGAATGGTAGTAGTCTGTGCCAGTGGCAGCAACATGAATGGTAGTAGTCTGTGCCAGTGACAGCAACATGAATGGTAGTAGTCTGTGCCAGTGACAGCAACATGAATGGTAGTAGTCTGTGCCAGTGGCAGCAACATGAATGGTAGTAGTCTGTGCCAGTGGCAGCAACATGAATGGTAGTAGTCTGTGGCAGTGACAGCAACATGAATGGTAGTAGTCTGTGCCAGTGTAGGAACACAGCAACATGAATGGTAGTAGTCTGTGCCAGTGTAGGAACACAGCAACATGAATGGTAGTAGTCTGTGCCAGTGTAGGAACACAGCAACATGAATGGTAGTAGTCTGTGCCAGTGACAGCAACATGAATGGTAGTAGTCTGTGCCAGTGTGGGAACACAGCACAGCATAAGAATGAGCAATGATCCAACGTGAAAGAGTGACTTAAAACCGAATGACAAACCTGGGTGTATCAAACTGTATTTGCGAATAAAGCAGTTTTACTTATCACGACTGCACAATAATAACACAACGACGATTATACTGAAAGTCTGGAAATATTTACAAGTCTGTTCTGTTTATTCTTTTCACAATGGACAATAGTTCACACAATCATCCTTGTTCTGTTGTAGCACACTGCACGCATATGGCACTTCAGATGCATTTTATAGATATAGATGCAATGTATAAGAAAAGTAATTGCAAATGCAGTCTGGCCCAGCTCTGCTCTATATAAAATAGGCTACAGTCAACATAATAATGGAGAATAAGAGTCAGACTCGGAAACCATGAAAATGAAACACGCAAGTATTCATAAAAAAACAACAATGCTTTTAAGCTTGCGTTTACAATCTCTGTGGAATGGCATGCCTCTCCCTCTTGCCCTTGACGGGGGCTTCTGACTTGGGCACTGGGAGTTTTTCCATTCGCCACGCTCGTTATTTCCACAGGAAGTTTGTTTAACGGTCAATAGATGGACGACGCGAACGGCCATCACTCAAGCCATTTGAAAATGCCGGGCCTTAATACCCCTGGCTAAATATTCTGGAAAATATTCTGTCCCGCCGACACACATGCTTTCTATAAATCACCTTTATAATGCTTGTCACATAAAATGTTACTGCGACTGCGGGCTTAAACCATTCTGACCGGGCATCCATTTTGGTGTTGGCATCATGTTATGCTTTAGCTATTTAAAAATAGCAGATCTACAAGCTCATATCGCGCCACCGAGTGGCGCGATACGAGCTTGTAGGTCTGCTATTTTTGAAAAAAATCGAAGAACGACTGACATTTTTAGAATCTGATCTCAGGTCAGAATGGGTTCGTCAGACCAGCGTGTGTCCAGTGGAAACCTCGTATGAATCTGATCTCAGGTCAGAATGGGTTAAGAGCGTGTCCGCTGTGTTAATGCTGTCCTGATTTCGGGGACTGCATGCCCCCGCCCTCACACACCCCCGACCCCCACATCAATCTATCTATGGTGGCCGTGTATGTATGCCTGCTGGTGCGTGTCTGAATGCAAGTTTGAGAGTGGCAGCTGCGTTCCCTCATGTGGACCTCACCTGCACCGACTGGGCAGAGCAGAAGCCAGGGATGGGCACTAGCTTCGTGGAATTTTCACGATGACATTTCTTTTTTTTTTTTGCGCTTGAATGAGAAGGCCTGGGCTTTGTCCCGCTCATTCGCTCCGATAAAACGGTGTTCTGTTGTGGTCCTGGGATAACGCTATTAAACAACGCTGGGTTAATCCGCGGTAACAGGCCTGTTGAAAGCTGTCTCAGACACCACACACTCACTCACGGACACGGTGCCTCGTCCAAAGAGACCCCATGCCCTTAGGTCGCATTGCTACATGCGCCGGGTGCGATAAACAGGAAGCTGGGGGGTCTTCTGTCTCTCTCTCTCTCTGTCTCTCTCTCTCTCTCTCTCTCTCTCTCTCTCTCTCGCTCTCTCTCTCTTTCTAACAGATGGAATTTGGCATGGATGTGCATGTTGTGCCAGTGACTGAAACCCATGCCTTTCTATCTACGTGGCGAGAAAGAACATGCAACCAATTGCTTTAACCCTGCTAAAGCCCCCCGCTAAAGCCTATACAGTTGGAAAACAAAACTTGAATGTATGGATGACGTGGTGCGTGTCTGCACTGTGTGAGGGGATCAGGGTTTACAGTGCTGTATGGCATGCACACACGCAAACACACACACACACACACACACACACACACACACACACACACACACACACACACACACACACACACACACACACACACACTCTTCCAGTTGTGGGAAAGGGCGTTGAGAAGCCATAGTTAATGTGCGCGTATTTTGTGTGTGTGTGTGTGTGTGTGTGTGTGTGTGTGTGTGTGTCACGTGTGTGTGTGTGTGTGTGTGTGTGTGTGTGTGTGTGTGTGTGTGTGTGTGTGTGTGTGTGAGACGTGCGTGCGTGTGAATCTATGACATACTGTAAGATGACAGCATGGATAGTGACCTCTGAACCCAGCTTTAAGGTCCTGGCTGTGTGTCCTATATGGAGGCCAGCGGTGAGACACGCTCAAGTGCAGACTTCCCTTCTTCACAGCCGACGGGGCTTTTAAAGGAAACTATAAAGGTTACAACGGGCTTAAGGTCTTCAGGCAACACTTGTCTTCTCAGTATAGACGGCAGGTGGTGAAATGGTAAGAAGGTGAGGCCGGGCGGACAGGTGGATGAGGAGGGGGGTTGGGCGTCAACACGACATGAACCACCGTCGTCCACAATGATGACAAATGATAATGCCATTTAACTGGCATAATGCTATAAATATATGTTCAGTATAATTAATACATTAGAGAGAGAGATTTGAGTGTGTTAATGAAAGGGTTTTCAACCTGTCTCGTCATGGGCCTATACACATATAGCCTACTGTAAATTTGGATTAGGCATTAATGGAGACCCATTTCAAATTATACTGTGGACTATATCCAAAGATAAAGTAAATTAAATACTGGTGATATTGAGACGTTGGAAGACACTTCCAGAGGCAATCTGAACCATTGTGCCAATATTATTATGACTATATACGTACATACTTTTAAATCCAGGCCAGATTGTTGTGTTGATTGTAAAGTAAACACATCCATGATAGAGCATCCAAACAGTAAAAAAGACAGGGTTTTCGGAGATGAACAGCGACAGAGGTTATTGTCTGTCGCACACATAATTGTTCAATTACCATGGTGCACATTCTTCTAAAAAACACCTTCCAACTCCTGCCCTAAGTTAAAAAAAAAAAGGGTTTCCGCACACCAAATGGGGTTCCCGTCCTGAATGGGTTTAAACATTGTTTGGATGGATTACTACTCTTATACCATCATACAATATTGTATAGCCTACAAGAGTAAATTGTTGACCATAAGTCAACTTTGACCATTATTTTTTAAATGCCTGTTATTTCAAGATTCAATAATTTATTACAATTCCAATGAATGTAAAACATACTTTTTCTTCTCATGTATATCGTATTCTTTATTTTTCTTTTAATGACTCAAATGCATTTTTTTGTGCTCAAGTAAGCACTTAATTTGAATTGCCTAGTTTTTTTGTATGAAACGTGCTGTACAAATAAACTTCGCTTGCCTTGCAACTCAATTGAATTACAGTGAAATTAACCTGCTGAGGACCCCCCCTGGGGGTCCATGATGAATCCCACTCTGAAAACCACTGTAATGTGTTTTTAAGTTCAAGTTCACATGTCCCAAAAACACATATAGCTTACTTCTTAACCTCATCGCTGCATGGCAGACACCCCCCCCCCCCCCCCCACCACCCACACACACACGCACACGCACACGCACACTCCTGCCCTCTCCTATCCAGGCCTAATCCCCCACACCTGCTCCAGTAAGGAATGCCAAGTTAAATTTACAACAGCAAGCAAAGCAATAGGACTGTGCATGTTGTGGAAAGAGGGTTTTAATTGAAGATACCGGCTTGCTCTGAAGAGCAGGATGTGTGCTTTTCATTTATTTATTTTGGTCTTTACTGTTTTTAGCTTTTTAATCATGTCAGGCTATATTTTATGCCTTTTTTCAGCAACAATCTTAAATGATCAGTCATAGCCTAAAATTAGGCTACAGTAGCCTATGCACAACATAAAAATAAATAAAATTTGTAATTTGAACTCTGCTGCCTGCAATATATTATAACATCAATAAAATATTTTATTACCAAAACAATAACTTTTATGCTGGTATGGGTGAGGTTTAAATAAACAATAAATAAATAAAACTGCAATAAAAATGGTTTCATTTTTTTTATTCAAATGATTTTACATTCCAGTGACATAATTTACAATCTCTGAATCAGCACAGCCTACATGTGTGTCAACATATAGCTCTAGGACAAGCAGTGTTCTCTTATCTTTGATTTTATAAGTTTGACCAGGGAGGACAAGCGATATAGGCTACAGGTCAATGCGTAGCTATACTGCAGCATGTGTTTTTAGCTGGCAACGAGCAAATTAGCTTGAAATAATTAATAACACCTGTTAAGGATCTTGCCCACCGAAGTGGCTAGTCGATTTTTGTTTTTGTTCCGTCCCACTCCCACTCTTATAATGCTTCATCATGACGTAGCCTAGACTTATTAGCATATTGATATTAATTCTGACCATAATAACATGAACTACATAATTATCCTAAAGTCAGAATATATAGTAGCGACTGTCGAAGACGAGGAAGGAATGACACAACTTCACACAAGTAGGCTACACACAGCCTTGAAACATGACTGTCTTGAGCGTCATATGAACCTGCATGCATGGCTACAAGTCCACATTAATATGAAGCAGCATTATGGTAAGATTAATTTGACTTAACGTCCTGTCATTGCAAAGGGTGCGTGCGTGTGTGTGTGTGTGTGTGTGTGTGTGTGTGTGCGTGTGTGTGTGTGTGTGCAGAATGTGTGTCGCGGGAGAGCGGGGGTACATTCTTTCACGTGTGTAGGATTTATGCTAACTATTTATAGTACAAATTACAAAGTGCATGGTTGAACCTAAACCTCAGCAAAGTGACTTAATTGCTACCAATAAGGTAAACGTTGTTCAGCCTACTCTACTCTACTCTACTGTAGAGTGTAGACTAGGCTAGACCTATAGGCTACTGATTCTGATAATTCCGACAATTCCCCATATTTTCATACATGAGCAACAGAGCTTATCAAAATGTTATGGTAGGTAGCACTATAGCTATAGCTAATAAGGGAAGACACAACCTTTTATGTAGTAAACACTGCTATTTAAAAGGTTATAGCCTTATAGGCCTATGTTGATGAGAGAAGTAGCCGGCTATAAATATTAGCCTACAATATTCTATGATGTCCCTGCATGCAGGGGTCATTTCCATGGGTAGAATTTTCCCCAGTGAGGGGTGGGAGAGGCTGGACAGCAGACGGCTGGACTTTGAATTTCTCTAAACTTTCATGACAGCAGACAGCCTAAGTACAAATATAATTTATGAAAAGCTACTACATTGAAGTCTATATATATATATATATATATACATATATATAAATATATACTTCAATATTATATATAATATATAAGTAAAATAATATAGCCTTTCTACAGGAGTATCTTTTTATATTTTTCCAAAAAGAATACAAACAGCCAATAGCATAATTACAAAGTTATCCCCCTCACTGGTGACAATTCCGGGAGGAAAAACGGGCAAGCACCGGGGCGAGTCATCCGGTATTCATTTCCATGTTGGTTTGTTGTTAGCCCTCCAAGCAGAACCCAATGCTACTGAAGTTTCTGACATTTGTTAGACCCAGTGCATGGGGTCCTGTTGCATCAGTACCATGCCACCTGGTACGCGGACATACATAAAACATAAACAACATGGATAACGCCTGTCTGCGCTCTTTGACGACATTTTTTCGTGTGAGGGTTTCTGAATCTGTGAACTATAAGTACCTATACATGCCGCTGCGAATATCTCGAATATATCTTAAGTATTTTTAATCTTTGTTTGACCGATTTGGTCGCTTTGATTCTTCTCTTCCTTCCTTGTTTATTGACACCTCATTGTACCGCCTATCTGGCTAGCTAGTGGCGCTATAGCTATGACAGAGCAGATCAGAGGCAGGGACGTAGCCGCACAAGCCAACCGCACACCGGGAGGCGGTACAATAAACGGTAAACAAACAAGAAGAAATAAAGCGACCAAATCGGTCAAACAAAGATTAAAAATACTTAACGGCTTCCGCGCCACAGGAGATATTCGCAGCGGAATGTATAGGTACTTAAAGTTCCCGAATTCAGAATAACTTAAACTAAAAAAGGCCGTCAAACGGCGCAGATTCGATCTTAGAGAGCATGTTTATCATCCGCGTTCCAGAATTCCCATACGAAAATATAGTCATGAACAGGGACCCTACATAAAACTCATCAAAATTTCAGAAAAGCTTTATGTAGGGTTCCGAGAGGGGCTAGCTTGTTGTCTACAGTAATTTCCAGCCCATAGAGCCCCGTTGTGAACCCGGACATGTTGAGTACACCAAGGGTTTATCTTAGAAATGTTTAGTATGGGTCCCCAGCATGTAGAAACTGCCGGATGCTAACTTGCATTATGTTGAGCAATTTTCACAATTGGCATAATATGTGACCATAGCATTAACAGCCTATGGAAGGCAAAATATTCAGCATAAAACATTGGTGTACTCAACATGTCTGGGTTCACATTCTGGCAAGTGGACTACTGTATGTGGTGGACATGTTTGTAAATTTTTCTTTTTTTGTCATGCAAAATTAGTGGATAATAATATTACCAGAAACGCCAGAAAAGCGATAGCCCTGAATGACTATAACAGGTGAGGTCTGTAACTCTGAGAGTGTACAAATGGAACCACATGGACCCTTGCAGGTCTGTATTACTCTTGAGTGTTCAAATGGACATTTTTTGAAAATCATGTACAAATCTGTTCGCCTATGACACGGACACCATGCAGGATTAAAGTGATGGAGGGATTGTGACATAAAATGTTTTTGTAATTTACACATTTTTCTTAATTCTTGAGTGGTGCAACCACTCCCTTACGGAGCTATGTGTGTGGGTGGGTGGCTGGCTGGGTGTCTGGATGGGTATGAGCACAAAACAGCATGGTTGTTTTTCACCACATGTGCGCAACCTAACACACATACAAACACACACGCACGTATTAACTGTATATATGATGATTTCGGGTGTGCCAGTACAGTACAGTACAGTACAGTAGAGGGACCGCCGCACAGTAACTCTGTCATTTCTTAACCGTTTCGGACACGGGGCGGCACACCGGAACCGTAAATTAATGTCATGAAACCCTTAAACATCACAGTTGTTATACAACATTCCATTTAAATCTTAAAATATGTGCTATAGGAGGAAGCACCGTTGAATCCACATCAAACAAGCTCTTAATTTGTGTCCATGCAGAATACAGTGGTCCATTGAACTGCACGAAGAGATACTGCAAGAGCTATAACTGCTGCCGCGATGGTCAACTTTCAACAGGACCAGGCCATAATAAGGTAATAAAAACTACAACCCAGTCTCACGGTTCCCAAACTTTTTCATGTCAATTAGGACCCCCAAATTGACACTAATCAGCCCCGCAGACCCCCATTTTTAGATTGTAAAAAAAAAAATAACTCTGGGAGTGTACAAATGGAACCAAATGGACCCGTTGGGCTCTGTTTGGTTTCATTTGTACATTCAGAGTTACAGACCCATAAGGGTCCATTTGGTTACAAACTATCATTGGGAACCACTGCCTTATAGTATGCAAAATGCTCCTATTTAGACTCCTAGCAGAGAGTCAGAGACTGCTTCAAAAAGAAATTAGTGTATATGCCGTCTATTCTTTAGCAGATCTCAGCATATCAATACCCCCAGGATTTATTGTCCACACACGTGGCACAATATTTTTCACTTGAATTTTAACTTGAAAACTCTGCTGATTTCTGATCGTCTGCATCTTTGTTAAATTGACGCACACCCGTACACACACTCCTCTCTCTCTCTCTTTCTCTCTCTCTGTCGCTCTAATTAATTAGTCTCATGTCGCGCAACTGCATCCTATGCCATAGAAAGCATAGGTGGACCCCAGGCTAAGGTTTATGTAAACGATGGGGGCCTACATGTATGTTATATAAGTTATATAATCACAAATGCATCACAAATGCATCATACACATTTTAATAACATCAGTGTATAGGTATGCATTAGGCTAGTATTTCAACCTGCAGGTTGTAACCGGTTTTATTTTGCGGCTGGGCCAAGGGCAGCCATGTTTGTCTGCATTGACATGCTTACAGTATAGGAATGGAATATTACATACTGTAATATTCCAAACTAATAAGATAGTTCTGTATACGCACAACACTACTCAATTCAGGCTACAGTTAGTTTTTGTTCAGCCGAGACAACCTCCTCTCTGTGTTATAATGGAAGTCAATCCCGCTAGAGAAACGGCCTAGATTTGATTGAGGCGAGGTCTCCAAATTGAGACCTCATGCTCGGCCTAGTCCCAGGCAACAGGTTGTGCGTTTTTGGGCTAGTGTCCCGTTCCAGGCCAGAGCAGCTCTGCTGTGCCTGCCGGGGGACCTAATCCACTTAAAGCCAAATTACAAGACTATTACTGTGATCGCCCTCCCGAACATGACAATGGAGCCAGTCGCTGAGGGCCAGAGATAGACAAGCTTGCAGCTCCATTTCTCTTCTCTTCTCTTCTCTTCTCTTCTCTTCTCTTCTCTTCTCTTCTCTTCTCTTCTCTTCTCTTCTCTTCTCTTCTCTTCTCTTCTCTTCTCTTCTGGCGAGCCTATGGTCTTCACGCTGGGTCTCCCCACCTCTTGAGAAATCGTGTGTTGCAGTTATCTCGATTTCTGGCAGCGGCGCTGAATGATCTAATTAGTGTTTTGACATGAGAGAGAGGAAAGGCGTTGACTGACGGCTTCCCAGCCTGGCGCGCAAGTTCACAGGAGGTCTCTAGACACCAAACGCTCCCGACCTTCTGACATTTTAGTAATTTTTCAAACACTGATCTGAAGGTGTGTATGCTGGCTCTTGTAGTCTTGCTTGGCTCTGGTGGCCTTTCTGAACCAAAGTAATTAGTAGTAACTTTTATTTATTTATTGATGTTTGCCTGTGCTTATTATTGGTATTAGCATTACCCAGAGTGTCGTGTGTGTGTGTGTGTGTGTGTGTGTGCGCCCAAGGGCGCGAGAGAGATTGAGAGGTTGAGAGAGAGTGACACAGAGAGAGAGAGAGAGAGGGCACAACTGCACATGCGTGTAGTCATCCATATGGCGGACACACGCGTACAGAGTCACTGGCATTTCCCAGCATCACACGGAGCATGTTGCTTTAATTACACAGGAAGTGGAGGCCTGTGACAGTCTTCCTGGTTATTTATGACGTGTGGCGGTCATATCTCCATCCAAGAGGACCGAGGCTGGACGGGGAAACCCCTGGCTTCCACAGTTTGTTGCATATGTATTCGGAGCCATAATTCTTGTTAGCATTTATGTTCCGCAGCCAAATACTGTCAGCGAGGCAATTAGTCAGGAATTTTAACCACTTGTGTGTGTGCGGAGGAGTTGTTTTGTTACAGTAAGCACTCACCGTCAAAAATGAATGACAAGCGAGGCGATGCATGGAGGATATAGCGTGCTGTGCAATATATTGAGCGTTGTTACTTCAATTCAAGTTTTATTTTCTTCTCGGCAGGTATTCTGGGATGCTGTGTTTCTTTTTATATGCGTTAGTTTTTCGATACGCACGACGCACACTGCTTTAACAGAGTTTACTTCCGGAGATAGATGGGAAGAGGTCCTAGTGTGAACTAAAACGGATGTGAAAATCCCCGTAATGTCTTACTAAGGTGCTCTTATTGATTCCCGGGCGGTCGTCGTCATCGTCATCGCAATGTCCCGCCCCTTTCGCCGGCGGCCCTATTTACTGTCTGTCGCTACACACTATAGGGAAGGTACCGCCCATATTGGTCTCTTGAAATTGAAAAAAAAAACAACCCTGCCTGTTCCTTTTCACTGTGCGGTCTGGGTAATGGCTTGGCTTCCAAACGAGACCCTGCACTCCAGCGTGTATACTTACAGTTAAGTGGAGTAGGGATTTGTGCAGCCGCGGACAAGGTAAACGCTAACTAAACCATGTCCCTGGTGTCCTTGCAAAGACATTGCATCAGTCATTTTAAGATTAGGCTGCACTTTATTTTCTGTTTATGGATTATGTGTGTCTCGTTGGGACACCGCTGAAGAAACAATGCCAGGATTTTTTTTTTAATGTCCCTTTTTTAATATCCTGCAGAAATGTAATGCCCTACTTTTGACATTAATATAATAGTTCCAATCTGAAAGCTTAAGTGCCTAAGAATTTACAATCCATTCGTAGACCTAAAATCATCTGGTGTCAAGTAAATGTTTGTTTATTTATTTATTTATAAACCTAAAACCTTCTTACATGCGCACCCCCTTTTTCTACAGTAAGACAAATGTTAAAGCAAATGTTTTTCGTGTGTGCAAGAAGTTGTCCAACATCTCCTCGTACCTTCTTCCGGCATTACTCAGGCTTTCAAAGTACTTGACACTTAAAAAGAAAGGCTTCCCATTGTGCCAATTGTGTGATCTCCCAGTCCTCTGGATGTCATCGCTACAAATTATGGCATGTTCCCTGGAACAATGTATTTTCAGATTAAATAGTTTGAGAACCACTGAAACATAGGGTTTTTCAGAAAACTGGCATTTGTAGAATCAGGCCTTCCCATTATCATTCAGTGTGTGTGTGTGTCCATCCTCGGCCATATGTTTGAACTCCTATAGATACATTCTTTTTGGCAACGGATCACGTCGTGCGATGGACAATAAATTCAGCTTTAGTTCAGTCACTCTGCACTACAGAGCATCGACTACTACATATTAAATGGCCCGGTAGAAATTCGAAAACATTCTAAAATGTCAAAAATGTGACTGCGTCAGTGGGAAAAGATTAATCAAGTTTTCTCAGTGTCTGTCTGGAGATACGAGGGATTTAAAAGGTCACCGGTGAAACCGATTGCCTCTGTGGCCTTGCATTTAATTTAACCGTCACTTTCGGTGGAGGACAGAAACTACAGTAGGAACACTTAAAGGGACACTTTTTAATGACGTTTAGAAGATTTAGAACACTAACCTGGGGTGTGTAATATGTGGTTTTAGATATTTTAGATTTTAGCAGACTGTGGCCCAATCCCAATTGCCTCCCTCAAGCCCTGAGCCCTGGACCCTCATTGACTTTAATGACGTCAGCTGTAAGTGCTTGAGGTTGAGAGGCTGCAAGGGCTCCAAATTGTTGTGAAAGAAATGGGACAGCACTTTGAAGATGAGTCCGCCATTCATGACACTTTGCATCACTTTATACAAACTGTACTCATTCACAGCCAGTGCCTACCTACATGCTTGGCCTGTTTATACATGTCTATCATGTCTATTTTAGTATTTAAGATGATCGTTTTATTATTAGTTTAATAAATACACTTTCCTGTGTGATATGAGTTTTAATATTCATATATAATAATATGCATTATAAATTTTCAAAATTTCATTTCCATATTATTTTACTTTGCTCATTAGTCATTTCTCATCATGTTTCCCTTAATATTATTATTGTTATTAAATATATAGCCTATATCCTTCCATTCCGTCTCCTTTTGAGAACAGTGAGAAAGCACTATTGTGTTTGTTGACATTCTAATCGTGATACATAACTAATTTGCATACCTAAATGATTGACGTTCGGAGGATCCCCCTCATTCCACTGGTAACGCTATGAACTGTGGGTAATTTATTTGCCAAAGTCAGCCTAAAGTCAGCATCGACGCTGACTTTGGCAAAGGGCACATAAAGGGGCGGGGCTGAGCCCTCACTGACTCATTGAGTCAGCAAGGTAGTGGATTGGGATTGGGCCTGTGTCCATGATGTCACAGACACTGGGCTCACTTCCTTCCTGGACTTAGGCCTACATGTTGTCTCAGTAAGACAGACCTCCCCCTATCCACAAGGAGTAGCAGTGCATGCACCAAAGCATTATGGGAATTGTAGTCCAGGGAGGAAGTGAGCCCAGTGTGTCCATGACATCATGGACACTGCTGTATTTGTACTTTATACTTGAGTATTTTCAATTTCCAATACTTTTACTTCTACTCCACCACATCTCGGATCCAAATGTTGTACTTTTACTCCATTAGTTACTAGTTACTGTATTAGTAGCCTACTGTACTTTCACTTTTGGTACTTTAAGTACTTTTTGATGCCAATGCAGTATACTTTTGTACTTGAGGTGCAGGTTGCATGGTGAAAATATCTACAAGATGAGCTTGTAGATTGGCTATTTTCAGCAAGGGTAGAATCAGTCATTAGGACGGCATCAAGGCCCGCCAAAACACATTCTAGTTATTTTAGACATTTTAGATTTTAGACTAAAATCACATGATACTTATAGTCGACTAACACTAAAGCATTCCAGGTGACTAAAATGTGACTGAAACTAAATGAACTATATTCAAGAAACTATATGACTAAAACAAAAATAGAATTTAGCTGCCAAAAACAACACTGCTTGGTGGCGACGAGGTACCAACAGAAGCTAACATCCTTAGCAGGAATCCTGATACCTTCCCTCTGGCAGTAAATATCTCATCTTCCACTTATAGGTTAAAGTTAATGCAACAGTTGTGGAACATTGAGACATGCACGCTCGGATGCTTGGAGTGGCCGCGGCGGTGTCATTTCATACTTCTTTTTATTTCTCTCTCTCTCTCTCTCTCTCTCTCTCTCTCTGGCGAGAGACTCGCCATGCTTTGCTAGTATGGGTTACACTGCAGGCACGCTGTGTGTGTGTGTGTGTGTGTGTGTGTGTGTGTGTGAGGGTGTGTGTGTGTGTGTGTGTGTGTGTGCGTGCGCGTTTGTGTGATATGGTCTGTTTGTATGTGCATGTTGTGTATTAGACGTGTGCACGTGTGATTAATCAAATAATGACATGCAGAGGGTGTAAAAATGGATCAGACATTTGGGTTACTCTGTGTGTGTGTGTGTGTGTGTGTGTGTGTGTGTGTGTGTGTGTGTGTGTGTGTGTGCATGTGTGTGTTTGTGTGTGTGCATGTGCGTGTGTGTGTGTGTGTGTGTCTGCGCGTGTGTGGTAAGTGCATCAGGAGTGTTTGTTGAGTGGAAAATGTTCCCTAAAGCCTCTCTGCTCACCTTTCGCAGTGGCAACATTTAGCACAGTGCTGCCCCCCCCCCCCTGCCTCTGCCACTCACCACCCTTTTCCTCACTCTCTCACAGTCAATCTCACTCTCTCACTCTCCCCACGGCCCACATTTCCATATTAAGGTTTCACAACCTGTTGTAGGAGCGACCGAAGGATGGGTGGTTTTTTCGCCCTTCAACAGATGGTCAGACAGGGTATGGATGGAATGAGGTGGAAGGTGTGTGTGTGTGTGTGTGTGCGTGTGCGTGTGTGTGTGTGTGTGTGTGTGTCCTGGGTCTGCCCCCCACCCTCGGGCTGGCTGAATGTGACAAAATGCAAAGTGGAATTTGCCCCCCCCCCTAGCTCTGCTGGACAACCCCCGCCCCCCCCCCCCATCCTAACCCCCGCTCACTCTGTTCCAGAATTGGCCCAACAGAAAGGGCGATGCGAGAGGCGCGATGGCATGTCCTTCGCGGTCCGGGCGAGTTTGGGTGACAGCTGCGATGTTTATAGGCCAGCTTCGATGACAGTCCGGAGGACTCAGCTCGGCTCTTTTCAGACAGGAATTAGGTTTGTCATCAGATTCTAAAATCCATCTGATTTATGACGTTTTCCACTCCTGTTCAAAAGCCCCCCCCCCCCCATCTCCCCTTTGACCCCCCCCCCCCCCCCATCTCCCCTTTGGGGGGGGGGTGCAAGTGGGTGGTTTTGGAAGAGGGGGCGACTTTCGGTTGTTTGTTTACCTATGTCTGACTTTCACCACAGCGGACTGATCAATTGCTCGATCGGTGTCTCCCGCTGTGCACCGTGAAGACGGCCTGGCATTCTGACCACCGTGGTGTTGATTCCTTTGTTTGTTTATTTTTGGTTGCGCTTCATGTTTTGCTGTGAAGACTGCAGGGCTGCCATGCGTTTGTTAGACATACTGACAGTCCGGCAGGCATTAGACCGACAACATACCGTCACTCCCGAGTCCCGACATGCGTGGCAGGTTTCAACTAACCCGTGGCCCCCGACATGCGTGGCAGGTTTCAACTAACCCGTGGCCCCCGACATGCGCGGCAGGTTTCAACTAAACCATGGCCCCCCGACATGCGCGGCAGGTTTCAACTAACCGGTGGCAGGTTATAACTAACCCGTGGCCCCCGACATGCGCGGCAGGTTTCAACTAACCGGTGGCAGGTCATAACTAAACCATGGCCCCCCGACATGCGTGGCAGGTTTCAACTAACCCGCGGCAGGTTATAACTAAACCATGGCCCCCCGACATGCGTGGCAGGTTTCAACTAACCCGGTGGCAGGTTATAACTAACACGTGGGCCCCTACATGCGTGGCAGGTTTCAACTAACCAGTGGCTTCCTGTGAGGTTAGCTTTAGCCAGGGTTAGGTTTTGGGTAGGGTGCCAGACTCATGACTGTAGGACTGTAGGTACGTGGGACCAAACGCATGCACCATTTTTGTGGCTTTTGCCTTTTTATTTTATTTTTTTATTTTAATTTTTATGGAGGGACAGACAGTAGGCTGACAGGAAATGGGGAGAGAGATGGGGGGGGGGGTGACATACAGTGAAGGCCGTTGGGATCGGGAGTCGAACCCGCGGCACACTGCCAGACTGGATTACCAGCCAAGGTGCCTGGACCGCTGAGCCACGGCCCAGGCCCTATGAAGACATTTTTTTCTCCCAACTTGATCAGCCCATCCGTCTGGACTTAGAACCAGCGTCTTCACAACACTCTTTACTGACTGGATGGTAATCAAGGTCAATCAATCACTTATCCGTCACAGAGCTTTTGATTGATGTCCATGGAGTTCCAACCGAAATGGAATAGTTGGCACATCATTGTAAACCTACAACACATCCAAGCTTGAGGCAAACTGTGACATGATTTGTCTTTATTGTTTGAGACTTCATGCAAGGATATTTACTTGCCATCATCAGTCTTTTTTATTTTTTTTATTAGTCATATATATGTATATATGTATCTGCTTTGTTTCTGGAGTTATTGGAAATTAATTGAGTGCTTTTGGGCATGAAGGAAATGAGGGAAAACTTCATTTGAAATGGAAAAAAGTAAAATTCCCATGTAGCCGTGGTTCTGTTCAGTGTTACGCGTCAATAGTGTACGCCAACATTTCTACATTCATGTTGCTCTTGAGCGCTGTCTAGGGCAGTGGGGACCACCAGTGGTCCTTGAGGGGGATCCATGTGGTCCCTAGTGTGTGTGTGTGTGTGTGTTTTCCAGGGATTGTCTCAGGATAAAGTTCCCCTTTTCACCGGCCCCTGATCTCGCTGATCCCTCCCAAGGCATTCAATTAATTGGCATAATAATACGAACGAACACACCCTGTCCCCAAGAACCCTGCTCTGACAAGCAGCACAACCGATTTAGACATCACACACAAAGCAACGTCTCACTTCACCGCTGAAATTATAGGGAGATAGCAGCATCCCGCCTGCCGTCCAATTAATGAAGAGATTAAATGGGAACCATGGCGTTAATAGGAGAATGTCAGCAACACTGCAGGCAAGAGGGCACACCGCTATGTTGGAACTTAAGGCTTCTTTACGAGAGGCAGTCGGGCAGGGCTCCAGGAGGGAGGGTATATTTGAAAATAACCCTGTTGGGTAAGCTTGAACTCAAAACTTACTTGGTTTCATGAAGCAGAAATAAAGCTGGGATCGTTGCCGAGATCAAAACCTCCCGTGTCCGAGCACATAAACCGCTGATTGGTTTCACAACATCTTTTGTTGAGCATGGAGTGCGGACCCAATCTGTTAAACAACACAATATTCCCCACGTTGCTCTTTGTGCGCGACCCTGTCAAATCATTTTAGGATCCGCTTCACATACTGTACCTGAAAACACTTCACATACTGTACCTGACCCTTCACATACTGTACCTGACCCTTCACATACTGTACCTGCCGTGACGTGTGCACTGACTGCGGCTTCAGAAACGCTATTCGGTTGAAAGTCTTTAGTCTTTAAGAAGCAGAGTCAAAGCAAAGTCACATTTCTAGACCAGCATTCTTCACCCAGTGCGTTGTTGGGACCTACAAGTCAGACAGAGACTAACTTTACTTAATTAAGACTCTTCAGCTCAGGATTGACCATTACCATTTGTGAAAGCAGGGGAATCATATCTTCAAATTGACATACTGTATTGGTTCAGTTTGACCCACCAGTTTTGGAGATATGGCTTATAGAGAAATGTCTTGCAGACAACAGCGAATTGAGAAAACAGGCTTGAAAGATTAACTTCTGTGGACTCCAACATTACACCTAGCTACATGTTATTATACATTTATTTCATATTTACATGTCAGCTCTGATATTTATTTCAGACATGCTCTAGTATGTGAAGAGTCTTCTTGTGCTATGAACTCATTTTTAATAAAATAAAATAAAAATATATTTTTCTCCTCTCCTGTACAGTTAGTATCAAAAAGAGTCACATTTATTGCAAAGCTATATTGCAATATAGTTAGTTTGGCGGTGTGGCTCTGCTCATGTGATATTCCAGCTAGATTACCTGTGCAACAAGACACAGAATCTGATATGAACAACAACCTACCAGAGCAGAGCACAAGATAAAGACATTACATGACACTATAACTTCAATTGTATGCCATACAGTATACTGTACCACATAGATTCATGACATGATCAGCTAGCATGTAGAGTGAACGCAGAATATCCATCCATCCATCTTCAATCACTTATCCGTAGTCGGGTCGCGGGGGCAACGGCTCCGCCAGAGAGCTCCAGACTTCCCTCTCCAGAGCAACATTAGTAACTTCATCCTGGGGGATCCTGAGGCATTCCAAGGCCATGCAGTGAGTCGATGTAATCCCTCCGTCTCATCCTTGGTCTGCCCCGGAGTCTCCTCCCAGTGGGTCGTGCATCGAGGACCTCCCTAGGGAGACGCTTGAGAGGCATCCTAACTAGATGCCCGAACCACCTAAGCTAACACCTTTCCAGGCGAAGAAGCAAAGAACACAGAATGGAGACTGCTTAAATAAACCGCCTGATGGGCATGTGGGCATGTGTGTGTTATAGCTTGAAGCAAATGAGAAACAGACAGACTGATTAGTGGGAGTAGATATTATTATTATTATTAACGAATGAATGGGGTGTTGGGGTCCGGGGAGAGATAATTAGAAGTAGCCTCCTGCATTCCATGTCGTAATGAACTATCGCTGCGCTGGGTTAGAGGAATTCAATATTGTCTTCATAATCCTATCATTAATATAATGGTCCCTGGTTTCATGGTCTGTGTGGCATTTGGATCCCTGCGTGAAAACAGTTGCACTGTACAGTATGTTGTTGTCGATGATTCACTCTGTAGACAAGCAATTGATGTAGACAGTGATGATACAATCCAAAAGACCATGCAGTATTTTTTATGTTTTCAACCCTGGCTGGGTCCATAATATTGAGTCAATTCAGCATCACTCTCCCAGAATCAAGGTCAATGAAATATTCTGCAACTCTTGGCAATGTGGACATCATCCTGAGACAGTAGTAGGAGTGGCGGGGGGGAGACCAGAATAACAAGTCCAAAACCAAGCAGCATATACTATAGCATGTGATTACTATAGTATTCATGCCAACTCTTTTAAGTAGAAAACGGTAAAACACTATCGAAGAAACAGAGAATGTCTCACATGTTGGAGAGGAGAACCAAGGTCAACCTCTTGGACAGATATGTATATATTTTTTATGTTTTTTTCCTTTTCACTTACTGACATCAATAAAACTTCATGCGGCATGGGAACACTATCGTCCTTCGTGGTATTTCAAACGGGAAATCAAGCTGGGCGGCATTTCCTCACATCTTAAAAAAATGACTCTCCGTTATGTGACACTGACCCTCTCCTTATCATGGGAATTTATAAGCACCGCTCTGCGCCAGGTGCACCAATCGGGGAATGTCTGTATTTGCACACACACACACACACACACACACACACACACACACACACACGCGCACGCACAGCCAGATTTATGCATGGGCTTGAGCCCAGGGACCCATGTCTCACATTGGAAAGTATAACCTACTGGATGATCTGCATCTGATGTACATACATGAACACATACGGTACAGTACTGGCATGTGTGAAGACATGAACATAAAATTCACATGAACAAACCTATGTTTTTTTTTGTTGCGTATATAATTGGGTCTAACTCGGATGTCCATGTACGAAATCAAATTTGCCTGTAATCATGACACATAGATCTTGGAACACATGCCATAAACAAATACGCACACATGCTCACTAGGCATGTGAATCTCGTCTCATCTCACGATTCGATACACATCTCGAGATACGATACGATACTTTAGCGATACATGGAATCTCCTGGCGATACGATGCGATACGATTCACCCCTCTACCGATACGATGCGATTGGATGGCGATTCAATTCTGGACATTGCGATACGATGCGATACGATTCACCCCTCTACCGATACGATGCGATTTGATGGTGATTCAATTCTGGACATTGCGATACGATGCGATACGATTCACCCCTCTACCGATACGATGCGATTTGATGGTGATTCAATTCGGATTTATATTAAAGCTCTATTAATGTAAAATTCAAAGTTTAATTTCAATTCAAATTCAATTTATTGTTTTACTGTAGGTTAGTATTATAGCTCTGCATCTCAAACAACCCAACTTATAGAATTCTGTAAGTAAACAAAGGGTCTGCTCTCTGCTGGTTATTGTGGAATTGTTAGATTACTAATAATCATAGGCTATAGTATAATTATTATATCTCAAAGGTCAATTTGAGGTTTTGAGTATAGAGGGTTCAAGAGATTAAAATGTAATAGCCTATCGTTCATCAATTAATGTCACCAACATATAAATAGAAAATAAACAAATAAACAAAACAAAAATTACAGGTCACACTTGTAGTGCTATCAAACAAGTCTATGTCTAGTTTAATCTGCAACAGTTTTATAATATAATTGCCTATGTATAGTGGGGGTCCCTACTTGATCTCTCACTCTCAGCTAAGTGCTCTTTGGCTTGACCTGAAAAACATTGAAGACCCTGGCCTGCATGTATTATTAACGTTATAAATACATAGCAGATGTACAAGCTCACAACGCGTCTCATCCACGTCCCGCTGTGAGCTTGTGGATCTGCAATTTTAGGCGTGCGACACCGTCTTGCTGCAGAATATAAATAAGGCTGGACAGTGGAAACGGTTGCAAGCAGTACACCCTGCTGTGGCGTTGTTGTTGTTGTACACGTGTGTGCAGACTGCAGAAGCTTTCTTTAATTACAAATTGATGATCGCGACGCAGATTTGCGTCGGATAATCAGCAAGCACAGCTGTGGAGTGTGGATCATTACCAGCATGCAGCGCTACAGTGAAAAGTCAACTGATCGACGGACAGAGCTCTCAACTCGGACAGCTATTTTATAAAGCTAAAGAGTAAAGGTGGTGCTTCTTGTTTAATGCGTGAGGCTCACTTCTGTTAGTCGCGGTGCTCTTTATAGTCTGAGTCTGTTTGTTGACTCAACGTGTCTACTCTGCACCGTCGTACGGTAGCTTCTGTTCACTGACTGTGGGCGCGTTGGGAAATACCACACCGGAGCACACTCTCCTATTAGTTTGCATTGCACAGTGGGCTCAGTGCGCTATTTCCGAGAGACCAAGGTCGAAGAGTGCGCTGCGAGAGACCTTTTTTTCCCTCTTCCTTTTCTGATGGTACGTTCAATGCGCCTCGGAAACACAGGATAGGGTGAAATTTACCATGAAAAAAAGGTGCAACCATGGATTTTACCGATTGCAAGCACTCCACGAACGATGCATCGAGATTTCACCCGTCAATTGTATCCGATACACAGCGAATGAAACGATGCACTCGCATCGCGCACGTCTGTATCGATGTATCGATACGTATCGATTATCTTCCACATGCCTAATGCTCACACAATCACACAGGCACAAGTTTGTATTACTATACATTTGAGGACATCAACATTTTAGGACGGGGAAATGGCACTTTAGACCATGCCTTTTGCCATTTCTAACCCTACCCTAGGTTCTATTATTCCCTGAGGTATAGTTAACTGTGCACGGGTGTCATGCACTTAAATTAGCTGATCTACAAGCTCACGATACTAACCCTAACCCCGACCTGCACCAAACACACACACACACACACACACACAGAGAGCGAGAGCAGTGAGAGAGCAGTGGTTCCTGCTCCCCGTGCAGCACCCAGCCAGGCAGGCAGGTTCATTGTTGTGCCCAGTCAGACCTCCTGGTTCTCCCAGCTCTGTCCTTCGGCTGTTAACTCGGAGTATTTCACAAGCTGTAAATTCAGAACAGATATATAAATCACAGAGGGCACAGTGGACTCAAAGGGGGGGCCCGTAAGGGGATATGCAGACTTTCGCCCAGGGGTCACTGGTGCTATTCCAAACCCAGCCGGACCATTGGAACAGCAATGGGAAGCTGAAGGATTGGGGGTGGGATAGGGGGGAGGGGATAGGGGGGGGGGGGGGGTGACCTTCTTGTGCAGCTGAGCTAGAAGTGGGGGGGGGGGGGGGGGGGGGGAATGTGGGGTGGGGTGGGGGGGAGAATCTGTTGAACAATAAGCCTTAAGGGTCAAGAGTGGGCAAGTGCTGAAGTTAACCACATTAACACTATCCCTATACTTTGGGCATGTTTTCAAACTTTTTAAAAACATTAAAAAAAAATCTAACTATAACAACAAGCAGTTTGTGGTTATGCTGGTTTTATGATGTATAACTTATGGTTACACTGATTTTTATATTGTTATGTATGGTTATAGGCTACTGGTTTACTGTAATAGCTGATGCCTAATGTTCCTGTAGCTTTGGTTTTTATAGAGCGTCGCAGTCCTATACCCCTTTCATGACGACGACCATTTTTCCCATAGACGTTTCAAAAAGTATTTATTTAAAGACCTTTTAAGCCTAGGACAAAGCCAGCTCTTGTTGTGACAAATCATGACAAGAAACGCAACGATTTGGGCTGATCAAATAATTAGAAAGTGTTGTACCCTGCCCTTTTTTTCTTCTCTCTAATTATTTGAATTTGAAATATTCTTGTCATGATTTTTCACAACAATTCCCTTCCGGGCCGCTTGTCGGTGGTGGGGGCTACGACGCTCAATAACGCAACAGAGTTATCTGAATGAACACACTATAAGTCACTATCCGATTCATTGTTTGATTGTGAGTGACCATTTATAAATGTTTCACTTCAAAGAAAGGTGTTCCGAGCCGTTTGAAATGTAAGGTCACATTGTAGCGCCATCTGTGCACATCATGCACACGCTGCTGCTGTCTGGATCACATTTCGACCTTGACTTTGGGCATGTTAGTCGCGGCCACATGTATACAGTACATGCGACTGACTGGCCCTACATATGGCCCTACCTAGTGTGTACATTAGTGGTTTTCAAGCCTTTTTACATCAAGGCCCATTATTGTCTCCACCAGGCCGAATGCATGGAGAGAGAGTATGTTTTGCCGTCCGTCCGTCTTTGTACAGCTAATCTTCGGCACCGTTAACCCGGTCGATGCCACATTTTGCTCACGCACTCCCTGGATGCCAACGATGAACCTCTGCCCGAAATCTTCCATAACGGACTGTTATAGCGCCACCAGGAGGCCGACTTTTGTAAAACACATTTTTTTAAATATTACTCCTCCAGATTCTGTCCAAAAGTCCCGCAAATCATTACACACCATCTCTAATAGTCATGTGTTCAAGTCGGATCTGTCCAATATTTCATATTCCATCCTAATTGGCTAACATTGGCTGTGTGCAGGATTGGCCCGTTTTGAACAAAAAGCCTCAAATCATGAACACAGCAGGCAATTTAAGTGAAATCTTTCACAGACTTTCCTACTAGGCTGAGGAATATATCCCACCCGTTTCACATTGGCCTGTTATAGCACCACCAACAGGTGGATTTTTGCAAAACACATTTTTGGAACAAAATGCCTCAAATCATCCAATTGCCATCCAAGGCGTAAGAAGAAATGGCACCCTTTTCACATTGGCCTATTATTAGAGATGCGCCGATCGATCGGCCACCGATCATGATCGGCCACCGATCATGATCGGCCGATCATGCCTGTATCGGATCGGATCGGATTCTCAAAATAAATCAAAATTGCCGATCAAAATGCCCGATCAAAACAGACAGTGGGACAGTGGCAAGTCTCCTTTAAGGGGGCGCCTGTTTTTGCAGCTACAGTCGCTGTTGAGAGCTTGTAGATCCGTCTGTTTGCAGCGCAGCTCCGCAGCCAGGGAAAAAATAAGAAATAAGTTACGGGAGGCATACTATCATCCGACGGAGCAATGCTCCGAGGTGCGCTGCGGATGAAAGTACTGCACTCATAAGTTACAGGTGGAGATGAAGTGAAGTTGGAACGGACAAGCAGATGCTAGCCAAGCTATTAGCTTGTTAGCTTGAAGCTAACATCACAACCACGGGCTGGTGATGTTTTTAGCCACAGCAACATGCAGCCTGCCCAGTGGCCAAGTCTCCTCCTCCCCGGAGAAGTCTTGCATCCCCGCGCCGTTGGAGGCTGGGAGTGCCGGCTCCATGCTGCTGCTCTGATCCACACAGGCTCTCAAGGCATCGCGTCCTGCCTCTTTCTGCAGCGCAGTTCGCTACGCGTTGAGAGCTTGTAGATCTGTCTATTTTTGCAGCGCTGGTGTCGGGGTTCGTTCACGTTGTCAATAAAAAAATTAATTAGATTAAAGGCGGAGATGAAGTTAAATCAGTGGGTTGAATCAGTAGCTACACGCTAATCTAAGCACTAAGCTAACGATCAGCGAGCCTATACAGTATACAACACTAGCAGCCTGCTTTTTATTTTAGTCTGTACAGTGAAATGTTCAGTTGTCTGTGTCCGTGCACTGAACATGTACGGTATGTTATTATTATTATATTTTTGTATTTGATGAAAGAAGAAAGCTACAGTTTACTCTCCAAGTTGTCTCTAAGACAGTGGTTCCCAAACCTTTTCACGTCAAGGACCCCCAAATTGACACTGCAGCCCACGGACCCCCATTTGAAAAGATATGCCAGGGACCCCCATAAGAAGATTGTAGCAGTGATTCTCAAATTTCTCCACCAGTTTAATTTCAAGGACCCCCAGTTTGACTACGAACCCCCATTTAATGCCACTCCTATCTCTGAGACCCCAATTTATATTGTAAAATCAATGTTAAGTGTTAACCCAAACGGGTCCATTTGGTTCCAAACTATCCTTTTAGCTGGGGACCCCCTGGAACTCCCTCAAGGACCCCTGGGGGTCCACGGACCCCACTTTGGGAACCACTGCATTTTGAGTCTCTACAGTTTACTCTGTAACCTCCAAGTTGTCTCTAAGAGAGTCTAGAGTGAAATATTGCACGTTGCCTCAGCTTGCAAAAAAACTTTCTCATCTCCTAATTTTTATACTTACAATGTCAATGATGTGTAAGAAGAGTACAGTAGAAAATACAGTAAGTATATGCTACACAATGGAAAAAAATATGGATTTCACGACGCTGTGATCGGTATCGGCAATATCGGTATCGGCCTATACTGTTTCCAGTGATCGGTGATCGGCCCAAAAAACCTGATCGGAGCATCTCTACCTATTATAGTGCCACCAGGAGGCCACAACCTGACCACAAATGACCACCATTTGATGAGATTTAGCCTCTCAGACCCAAAACTTTGATTATTTTGTTGTCGTTGGATAAGATTTTGTCCACAATAAGAGACAACAGGCAAACATTGATTCTACTATATTCTCTAATTGTGCAGACTTCTTGTAAATTAAGTAATGCAGTTGTTTAACAACAATTTAACTCTTGAGCTTTTCGCTCTCAAGAGGTCCATTTAGTTACCAACTCTCCATCATTGAGCTGTGGGACCACCTGGAACCCCCTCAAGGACCGCTGGTGGTCCTCAGACCACTGGTTGAAAACCATTGGTATACATGACATGACTAGCCCTAATGCCCTATAGAGCGTCGCAGTCTTGTTAATCAGAACGTGTTCAATAAACAATATACGCACTTTGAATGATGTTGCATAATCTTGCACCTTGAATAACCTGCACCTTGTATAACGTCCTTGTGTGTATATAGAATGCACAGTACACAGCGGCTGCACACCTTAGCTCAGATTGGTGAACCAATATTATCCAGCGCAAGCTCCATGCGCTACCCGCCCCTCTATTCCAGAAAGCTCCATGCGCTACCCGCCCCTCTATTCCAGAAAGCTCCATGCGCTACCCGCCCCTCTATTCCAGAAAGCTCCATGCGCTACCCGCCCCTCTATTCCAGAAAGCTCCATGCGCTACCCGCCCCTCTATTCCAGAAAGCTCCATGCGCTACCCGTCCCTCTATTCCAGAAAGCTCCATGCGCTACCCGCCCCTCTATTCCAGAAAGCTCCATGCGCTACCCGCCCCTCTATTCCAGAAAGCTCCATGCGCTACCCGCCCCTCTATTCCAGAAAGCTCCATGCGCTACCCGCCCCTCTATTCCAGAAAGCTCCATGCGCTACCCGTCCCTCTATTCCAGAAAGCTCCATGCGCTACCCGTCCCTCTATTCCAGAAAGCTCCATGCGCTACCCGCCCCTCTATTCCAGAAAGCTCCATGCGCTACCCGCCCCTCTATTCCAGAAAGCTCCATGCGCTACCCGCCCCTCTATTCCAGAAAGCTCCATGCGCTACCCGCCCCTCTATTCCAGAAAGCTCCATGCGCTACCCGCCCCTCTATTCCAGAAAGCTCCATGCGCTACCCGCCCCTCTATTCCAGAAAGCTCCATGCGCTACCCGCCCCTCTATTCCAGAAAGCTCCATGCGCTACCCGTCCCTCTATTCCAGAAAGCTCCATGCGCTACCCGCCCCTCTATTCCAGAAAGCTCCATGCGCTACCCGCCCCTCTATTCCAGAAAGCACGCTGGCTGGTGCCAGGCTACACTACCGGCCACTCTACCCCTGAGCCACTGCCGCCCGTACGGCTGTACAGCCTGTAAATAAGCGAAAGAGAAACCCGACGGATGTGCCGTTTGTGAAACAAACTTCTAAAATCTAAATGATCTGACTGAAACCCTTTTCTTGTACTTTTTGTGGTAAAAGTTGTTTCTGATTCGGATAGTTGATTCTGACTCTTAGGGAACTTGTGTGTTTAAATAAGGCTGAAGAAGAGGCCTGTGACACAGACTGACTTGAAACACTCTCTCCTCTGACATGTTCCCACCAGCTTCCCCCCGCCCCTCCCTCTCCCTCACTGATCCATCATGAGATGACAGCGTGTCTGTAGCTGAATATCTGCGCCACAAATAGCCCAGGCCAGACGAACCACACTTCTTTCTTTCTTTCTTTCTTTCTTTCTTTCTTTCTTTCTTTCTTTCTTTCTTTCTTTCTTTCTTTCTTTCTTTCTTTCCTTCTTTCCCTTTTGAAAGGCCTCGGGCCATGGTGGCTTGCTATGTTAGCCATGTGCTGGACGAGAGCCACCCATCACCAGCGGTGTGAGCGAGCGACCCCCAGTTCCTGCCCTCGCCGACCCGTCTGCCCCCGACCTCCCACGCCATGCCAAGCTTATTTTAACTCTTGTAACCCCCCTCCCCCCTCCTCTCTCTCTCTCTCTGGTCTGCTGGTTCCTTATCTTTCTCTCTATGTCTATCAGTCGTGCCACTGCTGTATCTTATCTTAGTCTATATTTCTCTGAATCTTTCTCTAAATGTCTGTCTGTCTGTCTGTCTGTCTGTCTGTCTGTCTGTCTGTCTGTCTGTCTGTCTGTCTGTCTGTCTGTCTGTCTGTCTGTCTGTCTGTCTGTCTGTCTGTCTGTCTCTCACTCTCTCTCCCCCCTCTCTCTCTCTCTCTCTCTCTCTCTCTCTCTCTCTCTCACTCTCTCTCTCCCCCCCTCCCTCTCTGTCTCTCTCTCTCTTTCTATCTCTGTCTCTCTCTCTCTCCCCCCCCCCCCCTCTCTCTCTCCAGTTGCTGACTGCCATACCTCCCTCCTCGTCGCCCCAGCGCCCTCATCAATCATTGGCCTGTTGGGGAGGTGAAAGAAAAAAAACTAAAAAAAAAACAATACCGCCCCCCGAGGACGGATTCTCGAGTGGTGGCAACAACTTTGCAACTTTTCAAAAATATTCCTTAGCCCAGCGGGCGGTTGATTTGGAACGCTCCATGAATCTGCCAGCCGATAAAAGTTAGCACTCAGCGGGGACCGACCGTCGGTAACCCCAGCTCCCCCTCCACCATGTCACGGACATGGCAGAGACATCCACACCAACAATTAGAAGTTAATAAATCAGACCCCCATGTTTTTAACACCCCGATGCCCCACGGCCTGCCGAGGGGTGCCGTGCACCGCCGAGGGGGGGGGGGGGGGGGGACACACGCCGTGTCTTGGGTGGGTATGCTGGAGTTGTCGTCTTCTCTAATTAACGGCACAGTGGGTGCGGAGTGGACTGAGTGGGAGTTGGTTTAGCGTGCGCGCGTGCTGCTAAGTGAAACACGACAGTTTCAGGAGTCGAGTGCTGTGGCTTAACCCATTTAGACCCGAGGCTGGTCCTATAAGAACCCTATAACGGCTGCTAAAATCCTAACAGTTTTCTGAAAAACCTATGTTTCTATGTGTCAGTGGTGCTCAACCTTTTCCACGTGAAGGACCCCCTGCAGAATGATCTGTGTTTGGCTGCGGGGACCCCCGTCTGAAAATATGTAGTTCTAGCAGGGAGGGACCCCCCCCCCCCCCCCCCCCCAGAAGCAAAGATTTTAGTTAAAAACATTCGCTCTGAAAGAATATATATTCCAAGATGTGCGGCACATTTTCACTATTTTAAATAAAAAACACTTGATGCCGTGCTATGAGCTTGTAGATCTGCTATTTTTCAATAGTTAAAGTTTAACATAATGCTTAAAACACCAAAAGGGGTTCCAATAGCTTAACTCTTGAAGTGTGTACAAGTGGACCAAGTTAATGGACCCTTAGGTTTTGGTATAAGGGGTTCCCAAAGTGGGGTCCGGGGACCCCCAGGGGTCCTTGATGGAGTTCCAGGGGGTCCCCAGCTAAATGATAGTTTGGAACCAAATGGACCCTTATGGGTGTGTAACTCTGAGAGTGTACAAATGGAACCAAATGGACCCGTTAGTGTCCATTTGGTTCCATTTTTTAAATTAACATTGATTTTACAATATTAAATGGTGGTCCCAGAGATAGAAATGCCATTAAATAAATGTGGGTCCGTAGCCTAATTCACGTAAAACCAAATAAAAATGGCTGAAAATCACTGCTTTAGCTGTAAAAATCTTCCCTTATGAGGGTCCTTGGCTTATATTCTCCAATGGGGGTCCGCGGGCTAATGGGTAGCATTTTGGGGGTTCTTGACATGAAAAAGTTTGGAAACCCCCGCCCCCTGTATTTTGGTCTAAATGGTCTCTTACTCCTCTTTTTTTGTTTGTTTCTGTTACCTTATAGGTGGTTGTACTGTTAAGTAAAATAACCATAAATACCGCATGAACAATGATCGTGATAATATCATGAATCGTGATACTGCTTGAAAAGCCTAGTTGGTTGTTTGGTTTGGTTTGAACGTTCAGTCCGGGATATGGACGTTCATGTGGTTACACAAACTATAACGGCGTGTACACCGTGGTAGAGATAAATACTGGGTGGACTGTGGAGGCGAGCAGCAGACATGCAGAAAGAGCATGCATGTAATAGGGTTGTGTGGAAGGGGGGGGGGGGGGGGGGTGGTCTGTGGTTGACAGAGAGGGACACCTGTGTTCAAGGCAATCTGTCTCTGTCTAAAGAATGAGCTTTTGGCCTCGGGATGAAGGTGAGGGTTGGTGAGGTTGTCCGCGTGCGTGCGTGCGTGCATGCATGCATGCGTGCATGCGAGCGTGAGCGAGTGTGTGTGTGTGTGTGTGTGTGTGTGTTTGTTTGTGTGCATGCGTGCGTGCACTCGCTCACACAAGCGCGTGGGTGGGTTAGCCACAGATTTAGAGAAAGATTCAGAGAGACGAAGAGAAACAGACAGACAGACGTGCCGTACCTCTGCCTACATATGCAGGCCTCCAGCTATATTTTGCAGCAATGACAAAACTAATTTAGGATTTACCGTAAATAGCATCTGTTTTGATCGTGTTGAATGGATGGCAACGGCCCGGTTTGATGTCATGATTGTTTTTTTTAAAGTGTCCCACCACTCCATTGCACTGTAATGGGCATTGGTAAATATTACATTCACGGACGGTAATTCATCTAGTTTATCTTTAACCCTGTAAGACCCAACGATGCTTCTCTGTAACATTTTTTATTTAATTAATTACTTCTTCTTTTTTTCTGTTCTTTTTTCACCTAAACATCATCATTGATGTTCATTGTTTAGTCATGATATTTGCATATAAAAAAAACCCACAGAGGCACAAATTTACACAACTTCACAAATCTCTGGACATGCGTGTAATGCGTGATATATTGTTAAGGGGCGCTAGCCACTCCTATGGTGCAGATTTGCGTCTTACACAAACATTAAATTAACATTGACAATGAATGGAGAACTTTACATCATAGTGTCTGAGCAAACCGGCATAGTGTTTATTTCTCTTCATGATGATGTACGATGATAAGAGCGCCCCTCACTTCACACGAGTGCTATTTTTATTTATTTTTAGGCTCATTCAATTTGAGCAATTTGTGTCATAATGCGAAATATAATGTAGGGTTTTATCTGTATACTTTATCCTAAACTGACACTTTTCCCACAATTGCATGTTCATAATCATTAAAAAGGTATTCCCCCCCAAAATAGTACAGGACACATCAGTAGCGCAAGACTTTTATTTAATTATTTATGCGTTCATTTATTAATCGCAGTGTTCACTTCACACATTAGGTTCACATTAGGTTCACTTCACACATTGATTGAACCATTTAGAGAACCTGAATCCCGACCTGACGTCAAGGGCCATCTAAAAGTTTTATTGGTCTAACTCATTCTGACCTGAGATCAGATTCATACGAGGTTTCCACTGGACACACACTGGTCTGACGAACCCATTCTGACCTGAGATCAGATTCTAAAAATGTCAGTCGCTCTTCGATTTTTCAAAAAATAGCAGACCTACAAGCTCGTATCGCGCCACTCGGTGGCGCGATATGAGCTTGTAGATCTGCTATTTTTAAATAGCTAAAGCATGACATGATGCTGACACCAAAATGGGTGCCCGGTCAGAATGGTCTAAATGTTTGGTTGACTCCACCACATTAGAAGGTCTCGTGAAACCTAAACTCCTCATCCCCGGAAGCCCCCCGCCGTCCTCCCCGTCCTCACTTGGTATGCTCTGGATGGTCAAGTGGAACATTCCAGCTGACTCCATTTCACTGCGTTGGCTCAGATCAGCTTTAATCACCTCAGCGATTGACTGAGCCACCCATATAGAGTTACAGTATCGCAGAGCGAGAGAGAGAGAGCTGTCAACTTGCAGCGTTTCCACCACTGGGCCAGGTGGGGCTTGTCAGAGAGTGTTTACTGTGGATGTTATGTTTTCATGCATGTGCATGTACTGTATACCGGGTCCGGTATGTACTGTACGTGCACACGCGGCTGCATGCACACAAAACGTCCCCCAAAACACAATCACACTGTACATTACGGGGTGCGCACGCTTATCCGACACACCGAAGGTCCTACACGTGGAAAACACCCGTCGCTCCTGACATGCGTTGGTCCGACATGCGTTGCTCCGACATGCGTTGCTCCGACATGCGTTGGTCCGACATGCGTTGGTCCGACATGCGTTGGTCCGACATGCGTTGGTCCGACATGCGTTGGTCTGACATGCGTTGGTCCGACATGCGTTGGTCCGACATGCGTTGGTCCGACATGCGTTGGTCCGACATGCGTTGGTCTGACATGCGTTGGTCCGACATGCGTTGGTCTGACATGCGTTGGTCCGACATGCGTTGGTCTGACATGCGTTGGTCCGACATGCGTTGGTCCGACATGCGTTGCTCTGACATGCGTTGGTCCGACATGCGTTGCTCCGACATGCGTTGCTCTGACATGCGTTGGTCCGACATGCGTTGCTCTGACATGCGTTGGTCCGACATGCGTTGCTCTGACATGCGTTGGTCCGACATGCGTTGCTCTGACATGCGTTGGTCCGACATGCGTTGGTCCGACATGCGTTGGTCTGACATGCGTTGGTCCGACATGCGTTGGTCTGACATGCGTTGGTCCGACATGCGTTGGTCCGACATGCGTTGGTCCGACATGCGTTGCTCTGACATGCGTTGGTCCGACATGCGTTGGTCCGACATGCGTTGGTCCGACATGCGTTGGTCCGACATGCGTTGGTCTGACATGCGTTGGTCCGACATGCGTTGGTCCGACATGCGTTGGTCCGACATGCGTTGGTCTGACATGCGTTGGTCCGACATGCGTTGGTCTGACATGCGTTGGTCCGACATGCGTTGGTCCGACATGCGTTGCTCTGACATGCGTTGGTCCGACATGCGTTGCTCCGACATGCGTTGCTCTGACATGCGTTGGTCCGACATGCGTTGCTCTGACATGCGTTGGTCCGACATGCGTTGCTCTGACATGCGTTG
>NC_139707.1:7523534-7533534 GCF_964188405.1 Protomyctophum parallelum | reverse complement strand
CAAGATGCCCCAGTTAGCTCCAGGTGGATATTGCAATTGTGATGTTGAACATAGTGTGTGATTTTATTTTCTTGGACACATGAGGGGAGGAGGAAAACTGTAGACTTCTTGCAATGACCCCCAATGTAGTCGTTATGATTCCTGCCCATTCATACACATTGCTGTGTGTTATCACTGCTGTTTTATCCTATACTGGCTGACCAGGCAGTGAGGAGCCCCCACCGGGAGGACGTAGAAGCTTCGTCCCACTCCTCCCTTTATACCATAGAGTAATAAAAGGATAGAGACCGAACCAGAGCTTTAACCCCCCAGGCAGCTATTCATTTCAATAGAAGTTGCTCAGTGGCGTTTTGAAGCACCCGGAAGACAGCCGGAAGTACAATCACAACTCAATGGCTTGAGTGAGCGGAAGTTTAGCCTAGCCTAGCCTAGCCCGGACCCCAAATTTGAGGTCCTGGGCTGACGCCATGAACGTCCGTCCACCTTCATGAAAGTGCTCTGCAGTTCCACTTTTCGCCAGTAGGTAGTGGCAGCTTCAACGTTGGATATATAGCCTTACTGGGGGCTTGGTTTATACCTATGATTAATGTCTCTGTAGAACATACACTGTCCTGTGTGTTCACATGATTTATGTTTTTGGACCAACGGTTATTTCACCTGACAAAACAACGAGTGCACAGACGTCGTTTGGACTTTGGAGCCGGTTTGTTTTCCAGCCTGCATCATAAATAGGAGGGCGACTAACATAATACTGTATACAGTTGGTTTATTATTATTTTGATCACTCCATCAGTGAAAATATAGGCCGCTGTGTTAATCGTTCCGTAGTAGAGACGGTATGACCCCCATGCGGGCTGATGGAATTGTGTTGTCTGTAAATTTTATCTGAATTGATTTATGGAGCTGAATTTGCAGGAGGCCTGCTGCGCTGCACTGCATGCTACATACATACTGTAGGTTGCACCTGTTGTGCTCAGACCAGGTTAAACATAGAGCCACGGTAGGAGACAGAGTGAACAGATTGTACACAATGCACAGCACAGCAAAACAAAAATAAAAATCTAATCTAGTTCCATCACTTAAAAATGTGAAGTGAAGATTTTGATTTGATTGATTTATCCAGTCATTTGATCTTGGACTTTGGAATTTGTAAAATCCCTTGTTGGAGCCAAAATTGCCTTCCTGTTTTATTTTTGTTTTGTTTATTTTAAATGGATGGTGTGCAATCCATCCATCCATCTTCAACCGCTTATCCGTAGTTGGGTCACAGGGGCTGTACTTCCAGTGGGGTGTGCATCGAGGACCTTATAGGGAGACGCTTGAGAGATGCAGCGACTCTACTCCGAGTCTCTCCCGCGTGACCGAACGTCTTACCCTATCTCTAAGAGAGATGCCAGCCAACCCATCTGCATGAGAAAACTCATTCCGGCCAGTTGTATCCGCAACCTTATTCTTGAATGGTGAATGAATGGTGTGACCTTTGCTAAATGATGACGTGTGTGTGACAATCAGAGGGTGGGTGGTTAGACTGGTTATTATGGTAACCATAATGACCTGTCAGAGGGTGATGGCACTCAGGTGTGCAAAGGGAGAAGCCACAATGTTTTTGTTGCATTCCTATTATATACCTGTCGGAACTAAAGCCTGTACCCAATGGGAGCAGTGTTTTTGTGATCAGGTGATTTCCTGGTTTCAATGAGAGTCAAACGGTGAATCATAGGTTAGCGAAGCAACTTCTAGTTTAAAAATCACACCCGTGTGAAGTGAGGGCGCTAATATATTAAAGTCTAACTCATGTTGATTAGGTGATGTACGTAATGGTGATGTAACACAAACTGACAAAACAAACAATACATTTTCTTTATTGTTAATGGCATTTTAGTTGTTTGTGTTAGGGACAAGATACGTACATTTTCCCTTCAATGTCAATGGCATTTTTAAAACAAACTAAAAACAAACCTAGGAGGGGCTAGCACCCCTCAAAAACTGAAACACACATAAACAAATCATCAAAAGTTGTCTTTGGCGGTGTGGGATAATTTACAGTTAACAGAGTTATTTGAAAGACATTATTATTATTGTTGTTCACTGCATACTTGAATGCATTTGTTGTGGATTTAATGTTGTTTATTTGGAATAAGAATAATAATCAAATTATTGTGAAGGAGTAAACCGGAATGGGAATTCAGAATCACTTAGTGTGATCTCACAGCCTGGAATAGTTTTTACATTCTTGATGCAACAGAATCCACCTTAATAATTGAAACCAACCCACAGTTTGTATCCACCTGTTTTGTATTTTTCTACTGCAAGAAGTCACTTCAACTTTGTTATGATTCATACTTTACTTGGGTGTCGGCATTTCAAACTTTTAAGAACTTTCACTATACTTTCACAATGTCAATACGGAACAAAACATAGGTAGAATATTCTATGTATTCTACCTGGTTGTACGGTAGGTACAGTACTAGGTAGGTATACCGTATACATTATTTCAACAGCAATAGATGACGTGCAGCAGCTCTAGAGGGCAAGACATATTTTTGCATCAGTGAGGGTAATAACGTATAGCGTCATTCAAGACTCGAGGCCATGCTTTTACAGTTCATTGTCTCCACCAGGCCGAAGGCATGGGGGGAGAGTATGTTTTGCACTCCGTCCGTCCGTCCGTGTGTCCGTCCGTGTGTCCGTCCGTGTGTGTGTCCGTGAGCAGCTAATCTCCGGCACCGTTAACCCGGTCGATGCCAAATTTTGCACACACACTCCCTGGATGCCAACGATGAACCTCTGCCCCAAAATTTCCAGAACGGCCTGTTATAGCGCCACCAGGAGGCCGCTTTGTTTACTTTTGTTGCCCTTTTATCCAACCACCAGATGAAGGCAAGCTGCAATGTCCTACATTCCTATCCTGGTGGAGACCTGTGCCCAGAAGGGCACTTTTTCTAGTTTCCATTAGAACACTCCATCTATATTCTATATAGGGTCCATGCAGGGTAACCTCTTTTTGACTTTGAGTGGCTTCACGCTTTTAGCGTGAAGCCCCCCCACATGCCTTCCAGGCATGTGGGGGGGCAACGTATACGGCCACAGAACGTATGCTACGTATACATGTTCCAGAGATCGACACATGACATAAAGATTACACACCGCACACACACACACACACACACACACACCAATCCCTTGCCAGCATGATTTACTGTGACCCAAACCGCGCTGTGTGTGTGTGTGTGTTTGTGTGTGTGTGTGTGTGTGTGTGTGTGTGTGTGTGTGTGTGTGTGTGTGTGTGTGTGTGTGTGTGTGTGTGTGTGTGTGTGTGTGTGTGTGTGTGTGTGTGTGTGTGTGTGTGTGGTATAGTATGAGTGGCGGGAGGTTGTGTTAAGTCTGCATTTGTGTGCAGTACGCGTGTGTGGTTGTGGATTGACAAGGAGCACTGATTAAAACCCCTTGAACGCCCATTCAAGATGGCCGCTGCAGTGCCAGTGAAATGCGCCAGTCCATATAGTCCATAGACTTGGCTGCCACATGGCGCCACGTCATGTGCTGTTTTTTCTACACCAAACATTTAATGTCCATAGACTTGGTGGCCACATGACATAATAGAAAGCTGTGCATTGGAGCGGCTGCACCACTCAATAGGCCAGTCAATCTAAGCTAAAAAAGGAGATTGCAATAGTAATCGTTCAAGGTTTTTTAGGATCCTTAGGGTCATCCATATATTAATTACATATTAAACATCTTTCATTGTCGATTATATGAGACGTGGGACAAGATAATGTAACTTTTCCCTTCATTGTCAATGGCTTTTCATGTTTGTGTTGCAGACATTTTGTGGGGACAAAAGCTGTATATAGGAGGGGCTAGCACCTCTCAAAAATTGATTATTATTGTTTTTATCAACGTTGGGGGTACCATTGAAAACTATATAAGGCAAAAATTCACATTTGAATTATGCTTTATGTCAAACTAGGGGTTATTCATGATTCTGAACATCCAAACCCATTCCAAACATTACACTCATTGGGGTAAAAACGACAATATAGCCACTTGTGATGACCGTCACATTTTGTGAAGACGTATATGGACGTTTTTTTGCCCAATGATTAACCCGTATTTTGACATGTCACATGCTACTTAAAGCACAATTCAAATGTGAAAATGTTTGCCTTATATAGATTTTCAATGGTACCCCAACGTTCAACCCCTGAATTTTTCAAAATTTGTATTTGACATATACAAAAATATATATCATAATCAATTTTTATAATATGTTATTTGTAAAGAACCTTGAACGATTACTATTGCAATTTCTTCTGAGTCAAATCTTAGATTGGCTGGGCCTATATAGAGCGTCGCAGTCCCTCCCCCTTTCAGAACGACCAGTGGCCCAGGAAATGAAATGCAATTTGATCGGCCCAAAATATTGTGTTCATTGTCATGATTTGTCACGATCCGAGTTGGCTTTGTCCGCGGCGTAACCGTCTTTAAATAAATACTTTAAAGAAATGCCTATGAGAAAATGAACGGCGATTTCTTTTCCGGGTCTCTCGAGGGGGCGGGACTGCGACGCTCTATAGTCAGAGGCTATAGCCGTTGTGATATGTGAGGTGTTTATACTGACATGTGAACGTATAGCCTACGTATATAGTCAGAGGCTAGCCGTTGTGATATGTGAGGTGTTTACTGACATGTGAGCGTATAGCCTACGTATATAGTCAGAGGCTATAGCCGTTGTGATATGTGAGGTGTTTACTGACATGTGAACGTATAGCCTACGTATATAGCAGGGGGGCAGTCAGCCAGATATTTCGTGAAGCCTCATTTGAAATCGGTAGTTCATATAATGGCCTGTTGTGGCGCTGGACTGGACCCAAAAAGCCCCATAGCTCCATAGAGGCCCATGTATTTTGGCCCAACTTCACCTAGACTGTATTACCTTAATAAACATGGTCATGAATACTTTCTTCTTCCAGTCACTAGTTTAAAGTCTCATTTCTAATGTCATAATATTCTTTTTGGAAAATTATGGTCCCATTAATTAAAAAAATGACCATAAAGAAAAAAAAACATCGCGTATGTTCTGAGGGGCGTGGCTACCGTTACAGTCTATGATCGGGATTCCCCTCCCACTCGAGTCAAAATAAAAACCAACGGAGAAGAAGGGGGGAAGTCCCGCCTCGTTGTCTGGGCAGCCAATGGCCAGCTGGTCCAAAACGGAGCCAGCCAATGGCCAGCTGGTACCAAACGGATCTAGAAAGATGGCGACTTACAGTGCAGGAATAACAGGCTTCATTTTACGTCCATGTTAGACCCGGCGAACGCTTTGTCCATATTTTTTACAGTCTATGGTATATAGTCAGAGGCTATAGCCGTTGTGATATGTGAGGTGTTTACTGACATGTGAACGTATAGCCTATATAGTCAGAGGCTATAGCCGTTGTGATATGTGAGGTGTTTACTGACATGTGAACGTATAGCCTATATAGTCAGAGGCTATAGCCGTTGTGATATGTGAGGTGTTTATACTGACATGTGAACGTATAGCCTACGTATATAGTCAGAGGCTATAGCCGTTGTGATATGTGAGGTGTTTATACTGACATGTGAACGTATAGCCTATATAGTCAGAGGCTATAGCCGTTGTGATATGTGAGGTTTTTATACTGACATGTGAACGTATAGCCTACGTATATAGTCAGAGGCTATAGCCGTTGTGATATGTGAGGTGTTTACTGACATGTGAACGTATAGCCTACGTATATAGTCAGAGGCTATAGCCGTTGTGATATGTGAGGTGTTTACTGACATGTGAACGTATAGCCTACGTATATATAGTCAGAGGCTATAGCCGTTGTGATATGTGAGGTGTTTACTGACATGTGAACGTATAGCCTACGTATATATAGTCAGAGGCTATAGCCGTTGTGATATGTGAGGTGTTTACTGACATGTGAACGTATAGCCTACGTATATAGTCAGAGGCTAGCCGTTGTGATATGTGAGGTGTTTACTGACATGTGAACGTATAGCCTACGTATATAGTCAGAGGCTATAGCCGTTGTGATATGTGAGGTGTTTATACTGACATGTGAACGTATAGCCTACGTATATAGTCAGAGGCTAGCCGTTGTGATATGTGAGGTGTTTACTGACATGTGAGCGTAGCCTATACGCTGTATGAGGAAGTGACCCATTTCGACTGGTCAAATGTATGGGCCCGTTCAGTCCAGTGTCTAGTCAAACCGCTGTAGTATTGGAATGTGAAAGTGAAGTCAGGAATAAGAGAGGTGTTTGTTTTCCCTATATGAAAAAATATATGAAATGTTGTGGCACCAACATGTAGCCTGTTTTGGCCAAAGATACACTTTAGCCCATTCTGACCGGGCACCCATTTTGGTGTTAGCACTATGTTATGCTTTAGCTATTGAAAAATAGCAGATCTACAAGCTTATATCTCACCACCGAGTGGCGCGATACGAGCTTGTAGGTCTGCTATTCTTTTTAAATCGAAGAACGGCTGACATAGAAACATAGCTTTTTCAGAAAACTGTCATTTTCAAACAGACATTTTTAGAATCTGATCTCAGGTCAGAATGGGTTAGAGATATCCAGCGCCAGAGATTGCTGCATATAGTTTCAAAGTAAATACATTGAATTATGATGTTTTTCTTGGCCGTGCATATTGTTTATGAAGAAAAAAAAGAAGCAGGGAGAGCAGTCCACGTTCACACATTAGGTGATAACTACAGTGGGCCTTTGTGGACGCCATGGGCACCGGCTCAGGAACCAAAGGTTTACTTTGGAGGCTCAAGTTGAGCTCAAACTTTGTGCAAAGTTGTCAGGATTTGTACCTTGTTTACAGAGCATAACCCGTTTGTGAACCGCTGTGCATGTGCGTGTGCTTGTGCACGCTTGTGCGCGCGTATGTGTGTGTGGGTGTGCATGCGCACAGTTTTGAGCGATTCTATCAGTGCTTGAAAATGCTACCAGGAAATGGGATATTATACGCAGTAAGTGTAACGTGTTTTTATCATATTTGTGGGCCAAGAGGTGACTCGATCTCGCTCTGAAATGATGAGGAGCAGAACTGATAAAAATACTCAAGTCCTCAGTGTGCAATTCTGCTGGCAATCAAATCAAATCAAATCAAACATTATTTATAAGAGCATCTTTCACCAAAGTGCTGCATCATGCATGCATATACTGTAGGTCAGTAGACATAAACGAGATTGTATATTTAGTTAAATGGGAAATTGTACTTTGAGCATTGTGTAGGCTAAAAACAAACAGAGAAGCTAACATTTTAAAGATTTTTGTTTATGGCTTTTCTGCCTTTATTGATTGTATAAATTGAAGACAGACAGGAAAGAGGGAGAGAGAGAGAGAAGGGAGAGACACGCAGCAAAGGTCCTCATGAACGGGACTCAAACACGCAACGCGCTGTCAGGCCAGAGCCTACATATATGTGGCATGTGCCTGGACAGTGGACACCCCCCCCCCCCCCCCCCCCCCCCGAGAAGCCAGAGAGTAAAAGCCAGAGAGAAAATGGTCAATTTGGTACTCAATATTTAGTAAATAAATAAGACAATTGTGTTTCGTTCAACTGCTGCATTAATTTACTCAACAGACACCATTTTGTGGACTTTTTCCCGGATCAGGCCTGATGGTTTAACCACATGAACGCTAGTGTCCATAATCTGGGCATGTCATAATAAGTGGACATGTGGTGAAACTATAGCAGGCCTACATGTTGTATATGTTCTGAGCTTGTAGATCTGCAATATTTGGTGAAGAGGGGGGGAAAAAAAGGAGAGGACCAAGTCTGGGGGAGCTCGGCCAACCAACCACACGAACCCCCAAAGTGATCTACAAGCTCACAACACAAAGCGTTGCAAATATGAGCTTCATCTGCTATTTTCGAAGATATTTGATGTAGTGGGAAAAAATGGAGGGGGCCTAGTATATGCTCCTGGGGGACCCCAATCAACAAAGTTTATGGGGCTTAACCCATTCTGACCTGAGATCAAATTCATACGAGGTTTCCACTGGACACACACTGGTCTGATAAACCCATTCTGACCTGATATCAGATTCTAAAAATGTCAGTCGTTCTTAAATTTTTCAAAAATAGCAGACCTACAAGCTCGTATCGAGCTCGATATGAGCTTGTAGATCTGCTATTTTTAAATAGCTAAAGCACGACATGATGCCGACACCAAAATGGGTGCCCGTTCAGAATGGGTTAAATGCGGTGTTGATTTCGTCGACTACCTTTTTTCACTGATGAAAACCAAACAAAAACTAAATAAAAGCTATGATGACTTAAACTATGACTAAATATATTGACAATTGCGTCAACAAATTAAAAAACTAGACTAAAATGTTTGGGAGTGACTAGTGGAGAAGAGCTCGGAACTAACGTTGTGAGCTTGTAGATCGGCTTTTTCCAGCATGCAATCAAGTGTAAAATCAGCAATTATGACGGACGACGGCATCAATGCCCGCCAAAATACATTTTAGTCAAAATCAACTGTAGATTTAGTCAACCAAAAATATCGTGACATTTAGTCGACTAAAAAAAAACAGATTGACCCTAAAACATTTCAGATGATTAAAATACGACCAAAAGCTAAATGACATTTTGCTTTCAAAATCAACACTGGGTCAATTTCCAAAGTCTCTACAACATGCCGCGGCGGTGTTGATTTATTTCGTTGAGAGATGACACACATAGTTTGTCCTCAATCCACCCCCCCCCCCCGCCCACCCCCCCACCCCCCCCACACACCTGTGGGGCGAGAACAGCAGCGATGAGCTCTGACCCATTGTCACCGCCGCGGACGGACAGGCATCTCCTGCGTCGCCGGGCGATGAGCTGGTGGCTGTTTGTTTTCACGGGAAAGTCTCCGATAAGAAGCGACAACCCAATAAAAAACAGAAATATCTCGGGCGTCGTTATCCCGCGGCCGGGCCCCGGCCCCGGCGGGCCGCAGCTAGCTTGCGCGGGGGCAGCTGCCAGAATATCCCCGCGTACGTGTTATTATTGCCCCCCGGGCTCTTCTCCAGCCATCACCGGCTGTCCTTCTGCAAAGGTGCTAATTTTATGACATCGGAACGCTTAAACCCTCAGATATGCTGAACGCTTTTCGGCGAGGTTGGCAAAACTGGGCTCTTTTTGTGCCACTCGCAAAGTATGCAAGTTAAAAGTATGAATACTGATATATACAGTATATATATACTCTTACTATAATACGTACATTCAAAATGTACTTGAGTGAAAGTACAAAAGTATTTCAAAATGTACTTGAAGTACCAAAAGTAAAAGTAGTCATTGTGCAGAATGTCCCATTTCACGTTTTCAAATGCGATGCGATGACCGAAATGTATATAGGGCTGAAGTGGTTAATGTATGTTTTGTAATAATAATCAAAATCTACAAAGTATACAATAGTAACGAACGTTTTCAAATACATGTAGTGGAGTAAAAGTACAATATTTGGATCCAAAATCTAGTGGTGTACTGTATAGAAGTAAAAGTATTGGAAATAGGAAATACTCAAAGAACAAATAAACGGCTCAAAATTGTACTTGAGTAGGCCTACAGTACTGTACCTGCTACTGTACTTTACACCGGTGGTTCCCACACGTTTTCATGTCAAGGACCCCCAATTTGACACTAATTAGCCCAAGACACTAATTAGCCCAAGATTAGCCCAGTGATTCTCAACCCGTTTAATTTCAAGGACCCCCCCAGTTTGACCTGCATTAGGCTACAGACGGACCCCCCATTTGATGGCATTTCTATCTCTGAGACCCAATTTATATTGTAAAATCAATGTTAATTTAACTCAGAGTGTATACAAATGTAACCATATGGTTCCATTTACCATTTGTACACTCTCTGAGTTATACAGACCCATTTGGTTACAAACTATCATTTAGCTGGGGACGTCCTGGGCGTCCCCTGGGCGTCCCAACTGTGGGAACCACTGCTTTACAC
>NC_139707.1:7503534-7518534 GCF_964188405.1 Protomyctophum parallelum | reverse complement strand
GTGTTGGGGGGTCGCCAGGAAAACTCGATAAACCACACAAATCCACCATAACCACAGAAAGCCTCCGTAAAGCGGAGTAATGCCCAAATGAAGTGTGAGAAACGGGGAGAAAAGAATGACTTTGTAATACCTTTAACGACACGGTTTACTCTGGGATGAGTGTCGAGTTTCCTCGGAAACATTGCCGAGTTACGAAATGCGGAGCTGCATTTGTCTCATTTTGCACGCTGACTTACGGCGTCGGTATCGACACTGGAAATAGTTATGCTTGGATTTCAGCCTGGGTTGTGTGAGAAGAGTCTAACGACCGTTCCTTTACTTCCTCACATACTGTGTGTGTGCTCGCGGTATGCGCCTTGTGTAGTTAGCAAGGTTATGGCATGGTTCTCCCATGCATGCAGCGAGCGGATTGGGTTAGGGTGGCAGCAACCCGATTCCCAAATATTTGTGTGTAATCCGGTCATTGTCAGCATGCAGGCAAACAAAGTTAACATCAACAGTAGAAGAGTCAACACAAACAAAGTTAACATCAACAGTAGAAGAGTCAACACAAACAAAGTTAACATCAACAGTAGAAGAGTCAGCACAAAGCAAGCAAATAATGATATTGTATAAAGCAGTGGTTCCCAAAGTGGGGTTCGGGGACCCCTAGGGGTCCTTGAGGGAGTTCCAGGGGGTCCCCAGCTAAATGATAGTTTGAAACCAAATGGACACTTAGGTGTCTGTAACTCTGGGATCCCTTTTCCACCAGTTGGTTCCCAGTGGGAACCGGTTCAGTTCTTTTTGGTTTTTAGTCCATGAGCCAGAGCTCCAAAATTTGTGGGCAAGCTATACCCTATATTCAATTGTTTATAGGATCATTACAAGTAAATTAATACATGATAACCCTTCCACAGTAGTACCTTTTTCATATTTTTGATTATTTTGCATATTTTCCTACATAATGCCTCATTTGCATATTTAAAAATGTAAAATTTGTAATACAATAAATCATTGTCTTCGTGTAAGTACTCAATTGGGGAAGTTTAATGGTGATAACAATCTAATATGGGTATGGTTTTGCCCACTCAATTCATAATTCACGTTTCAATTTTGGAGCTCTGGCTCATGGACTAAAAACCAAAAAGAACTGAACCGGTTCCCATTGGGAACCAACCGGTGGAAAAGGGGCCTGAGAGTGTACAAATGGACCCAAATGGACCCGTTGTGGAAGCGCCTGATGCGACGCATTGTAGAGCTTGTAGATCTGCTATTTTAGATTTGTATATATACATTTGAAAACTTGTGAAATGGGACATTCTGCATAATGAGTACTTTATGCTTTTGGTACTTTATGATTTTGGCATCAAGAAGACACATTTTGATACCAATACTCTTGTACTTTTACTCAAGACTATTTCTATATTGCAGTATTGATACTTCAGTAAAAAAAACAAAAGTGAGTACCACCACTGGTATAGAGTAAAACCAAACAACCACAATGTGTTTCAGATGCAGTAGGTTTTTGTCACAAGTTACTAATGTTGCTCTGGAGAGGGAAATCTGGAGCTCTCTGGGGTGGAGCTGTTGCCCGAGCTGTTACCCGACTACGGATAAGCGGTTGAGGATGGATGGATATATTTTGTCAGGGTTGGTGGTGGTGGTATTAGGGGGAGGGGGAGGGGGGGGGGGGGTTAGCTGGGAAACCATTACAGCTGGAAGATAACCTAATTTCCTTTGAGATATTTAACACCAGTGAGTGACAGCTGTCCTGCCCTTCTCTGCTTTACACATTGTTTAATGAAACTCACACAGGAACTCCCCACCATAACGGCTGACTGTTTGACTGACAGATGCGGCTCCCGGATTTTCCGGGCCGACCTATAACGTCTAATCACATCGTAACGGTTTTAAACTAAAGCCTCGACAGGTCGCAAAACCTTCAAGATCAACCAGAATGACATCAGGTGTTATTTATTGTTTGGTTGCCTTGATGTGTTTGGTCCCCCCCGTCCCCCTGTCCCCCCCCCCCCCCCCCCCCCGGCTTATGCAAGGCGGAGTAATGACAGGTGGCTAAATCGAGGTGACGTTAGGCCGGATCAACCCGGTGGAGGCTCTGGGATCGGGGGCCGTGTTGATTGCACTTTATCGTGGGGGACGGCGTTAGCGAAGGCAACACTACGACCTTGCTCTGAGAATTACACAACCGACCGACATATGTCGGATTGAGCTGGACGTCATGGAAAAGGCTCACCGCGGTGATGATACGCCTGATGTGTGCGACTGACCGACATATACACACGCCTTCATGAGATGACCTCCTCAGTTGGACTCTACGAAAAGCACTGGTGGAAAAAGAACTCTGAAGTAAAAGTATCAATACTGCAATATAGAAATGTCTGGAAAGTAAATGTCAAATTCAAAACGTAGCCTATACCGGTAAGTAAAAGTACAAAAGGTATTCTTGGCATCAAAATGTACTTAACCCAATCTAAGGCACGGGCGCGATAATCCGTTTTAATCTCCACAATCCGCCTCTTCCAGAACGTGAAAATCCATCAATCCTTTTTTTTAATTTTTTTATCCAGTAATTAAAAAATATATTTTAAAATATATATAAATATATTTTTGCTTTCACGCACATGTTAGACAGCCTATACATACGGATCCGACGTGCACGTGCGCGCATGCATGCTTATTTGTCTATTTTCTGCTCAAAATGAGACAATCTGGCATCTTTACGATCTTATAAAACATTAAAACATGGGGGCTACACATATATATATATATATATATGGCTAGATGACACGCATTTTTCTGGCATCGGTGCCACTTTTCCCCCTAGAGGGCTAGCATGGATTGTGTTTAAAATACCAAAGGTAAAAGCAAATATAGTGCTTAAGTTTTCATATGTATACAAATGTTTTGAAAATATCACAGATCTACAAGCTCACAAGTACTGTACAGCACTTGAGTAAATGTACTTTACACTAGGGATGTCCCCAATATACTTTTTTCCTTCCCGATCCAATACCACAGTTTCTGTGTTAGCCGCCCGATACTGAATACCGATACCAGAGAATAATATTTACATTCATAAAAAAAAGAAAATTACTTATTTTATCTTGTGTTAATAGCAGACTCCTCACTCAGTTTGGGCAACTCCAAAGCAAAATTATATTTGCCTGCCATAGTGTCATCCCCTTACCCCTGTGTCGGGATCGCTGGTTAGACTGGCATATTTACCGATACCGATATGACCCGATATGACCAATAAGGGCCGATGTCGATACTTTCCCCGATACAGTATCGGGACATCTCTACTATTACACCACTGGCCTTTCATGACCTCCTCCGTTGACTATAAGACTCTTAGAAGACTCTTGTCTTGTCTTGCCGGCATCTCCGGCCGATGCCAGATTTTTGGGTTCTATTATAAATAAAACCTTGTGAAAATTTGAAGATGGTTGTCATACAGTTGGCAGATGGAGATGTGTGTGTGTGTGTGTGTGTGTGTGTGTGTGTGTGTGTGTGTGTGTGTGTGTGTGTGTGTGTGTGTGCGTGTGCATGAGGGGGGGCTTTGTGGCCAGATACCAGAGCAGAGCTCAAATGGGAGACTTAGGGAGCTTTAGAGATGCTCCCTCAGCACTTTGGCATGGAGGAGAACTAACTGGCACTGCGGGGTTCGCCCCCTTCATGGCTTCTTGTGGGTTTCCGTCCCGCTGAGAAACGAAGAACTGCTATCCTTGTGAAGTTCTCCATACAGTACGTGAACCTGTCACTCTATAGTAGTGGGCCTGGAGCTGGCTGCTGGTGGAGGAGAGGGGGGGGGGTTTGGGTCATTCGTTCTGGGCGCACACACACACACACACACACACACACACTGTGTGTGTGCACAGAGTCACCGAGGTCTTTCTGCTAATTATAGGCTGAAATCTGACAGAGAAAAATTAGAGGGAAAAGGGACAGCTGCACGGCCCTCTGGACCTATACGTGCACGGGGACGAGAGAGAGAGAGAGAGAGAGAGAGAGAGAGAGAGAGAGAGAGAGAGAGAGAGAGAGAGAGAGAGAGAGAGAGAGAGAGAGAGAGAGAGAGAGAGAGAGAGAGAGAGAGAGAGAGAGAGAGAGAGAGAGAGAGAGATGGGGTTTGATTTCTGTTCTAAATCCTTAAACCCCCCCCCCCCCCCGCCCGGTGAAAAAACTAAATTCAATCATGCATGTCCCTTCCCTGCTCCCTCCTGTCCTGTCCTGTCCTCCCCTGGACCTGCATGAGGTCAGAGGTCTGTCCCGGATGGGATCGCCGTGTTCTTCACGGGACGGCCCGTCTTTTCCCTGGAAAAAATGTCCTGGGGGGGGGGGGGCTTTGCTGGCGGTGTTTTGGATGCTGGTGGTTGTGTTGTGGTGGTGGGACGAGGGGCGAGGGGGACGCGGGGGGGGCGGAGAGGCAGACCTTCCCATGCAGATCCAACAACGTCACGTCAATAAAACAAATTTAAAAAAAGCTGACCAAAACGAAAGCTGAGCCAATCAAAACGCTGGTATCCCCCACCATAAAAAGAAAGAAATAAAGTACTATGCCCGAGAAAGAAAGGGAGCTGACTTTTTTTTTCTTTTTCTGTAAATAATTTTGAATAACAAACATGTCTGACACTGGTTGCGAGCTTTTCAAGGGGAAAGCAGCAGCGCAGTGTTTTACACACACACACACACACACACACACACACACACACACACACACACACACACACACACACACACACACACACACAGCGTACTGTACTGTACTGTACACAGTATCAAGACAGATGGAGTGCAGGGGACTTGGGTGGATGTCAGCAGGTCTCTCCCTATTGATCAATGTTTAGACATTCAACTCAGCGCGTTGTGTGAGCGAGGCAATGAGCCGAATCCCTCCCAGACTGATGGCTTTCTCAGAAGCCACAAGAAATGAGTTGTCACCGAGGGGCAATAAGCAATGTTCCAGCTTATTTCCTCCTTTCTTTGTTCTGTGAGACTGCCGTGCGCCCGCTCCATCGCCCACTTTCACACTTCACACACACACACACACACACACACACACACACTGCAGTTGCTGGGAGGGTTTAGCCGTTCCAAAGACGGGACATAAACATTCAGAAGTGTGTTTAGATGCTTGGATGTTAGACGTTGGGGCTGCATATAATCCATCAAAAGATAATTGAAATTACAACACCGACTGCCGCAAAATTGCAGGAGGCTTCAACTTGTTTTGATGTATTGTTTAATCAGAGTGAAATAAGGCATCTCTAAGATCAGCAGCAGTTCTGTGTTGTTTTACAGAATCTCCGACCGTACTAATGATCTAAATCCATTGATGTACAATTTTGAGGTAATTTTTACTTGAGTATTTCCTTTTACTTCCTTTTACTACTACGTCTCAGAGGCAAATATTGTACTTTTACTCCACTACATTTATTTGAAAACTGTAGTTATTAGTTGCTTTGATTGTTATTACAAAACATACATTAACCACTTCAGCCCAATACATTTCGGCCATTTGAAAATAGCCGATCTAGCTTGTAGATCTGCTATGTTGTAGGCATTTGACAACTTGAAATGGGACATTCTGCATAGTGAGAACTTACTTTTGGTAGTAGGTACATTTTTATGTACTTTTACTAAAGTCGATTTAGAATTCCGGACTTACTTACTTACTACTTGTAACGTACTATAGTTCGATATTGCAGTATTGATACTTTTACTTAAGTAAAACAATCAAGTACATTTTCTACCACTGTCTAAATCAGTGGTTCCCAAACTTCAAGGACTGCTAATTAGCCCCACGGACCATCATTTAGCTGGGGGCCCCCTGGGGTTCCCCCGGACCCCACTTTGGGAACCACTTCTAAATCTACAATTTGAAAATGTGTGAAATCTTAATTGCGCCAGACGAGAGCCTCGTGGGCCAGGTGTACTGCAGTTCAGGGGACAGATATCCACCACACTTTAACACCCCACAAAGTAATTAAAACAGCATGATTATATTATCAATGTCACGCTGCAGCCAGCCCCCATTACTCATCCCAGACGTCATAATGTGCCAGTGGGGGGCAAGTTTCTCGATGTCGTCGTCGTCGGTGTAATATTGTAAGATCGTTATCTTGTTACAGGAGGTTCCACATGCAGGGGAATGTCATGAGCTAGCCCTGCGCTGGCTTAACCAACCATCTCTCCTCCTCCTTAGCCTCTGCTTCGGTAGCCAAGACCAGATCGTTTCCCCCTCTCAACCCCCACACCCCGCCCGCTCTGATTGACAGGTGTCCAACAATCCCCCTGGCTTTGCGCCGGAGATCCAAGTAAGGCTGAGTGAATGGAGCCTCCCCCCCTCCCACTCCCCCCACCCCACCCCGTGTGCAATTGGAATTGACCTTGCCTAGGGGCTCATCAATAGCATTCATTGCTCCCTGCCCAACGACAGGTGCACTGGGGCCCAAACCTCTGGCCTCCTAAGCCCCCCCCCCCACCCCCAAACCTAAATCCAGACCATTTTTTATTGGTCTCTCTCTCTCTCTCTCTCTCTGCTTATTCCCGTTTTCTGTTACCACTTCTTAAACCCTATATATATATATATACACACACACACACACACACACACACACACACACACACACACACACACACACACACACACACACACACACACACACACACATTGTACAGTACGTCAAATAGGGAGAATGGCAACCTAGCTTGTACATTCCCGGGGGTTCATTCCGTGTGGTTATAAGGATCTGGCATCCGCTGGTTCGGTTTGTTCTAGTGAAATGTCTGTGGTTAAGGAGGTTGATATTAGTGACAGAAATGGATAAGCCTCACTGATCCACACAGTTTGAGCTCTTAATGTCACTGGAGATGGTGGAGGTTTTTTAATGCCGTGTGTTTTCGTGAATTGCTGTGTTGAGGTTTTGCCTGTTATCTCTCCTATGGCACCAAATCAATACAACGTGGAATTATGGGCAACATTTTATCCAACGATAAAATAAGATTTTGATTTGGGCGGGAACCCCTTTTGGTGTTTTAAGCATTATGTTACACTTTAGCCATTGAAAAATAGCAGATCTACAAGCTCATCGGTGCCACACTACGAGCTTGTAGATGAATAATCGTGAAAATGTGGCACAAATATATATTCTTTCAGAGCGAACGTTTTTAACTCAAATCTTTGCTTCTGGGGGGTCCCTGGAACAACATATTTTTAGATCGGGGTCCGCAGACAAATACATAGGGGTCCTTGACATGGAAAAGGTTGAGAACCACTGATACTGAAACATTTCAGAAAACTGTCATGATTTAGAAGACATTTGTAGAATCAGTTGTCAGGTCTAAATGGGTTAAAGGAGAAGGACACTAAGAGTTGCCCACCTGCCCCAGGTATAGGACAGAACAAGGCGTTGACACTAAGGGTTGCCCACCTGCCCCAGGTATAGGACAGAACAAGGCGTTGACACTAAGGGTTGCCCACCTGCCCCAGGTACAGGACAGAACAAGGCGTTGACACTAAGAGATGCCCACCTGCCCCCCCAGGTACAGGACAGAACAAGGTGTTGACACTAAGAGTTGCCCACCTGCCCCCCCAGGTACAGGACAGAACAAGGTGTTGACACTAAGAGTTGCCCACCTGCCCCCCAGGTATAGGACAGAACAAGGCGTTGACATTAAGGGTTGCCCACCTGCCCCAGGTAAATAAAACCTCCGGGCAGGTGGAGTTTGCTTTAGGTTGCCCCGACCACAACACCAGATATATGTCTAAACACCAGAGCTCTCTGTCTTCTGGTCTGTGGAAAGTAAAATAACAGCACTGTTTACCTATAATGTGCCGTTTTCACTGTTGCTGCACTTAACAAAAGCAGACAAATGTGAACCCAACCCATAGTCCTATATGAAGCTATATGTATTTGGCATTAAAACTTTTTTTTTTTTTTTTTAATGTAACGTCATTTTTTTTACCTATAATTTTATAATGGATTATTTACTTTTAGGGCAAGTGGGCAAGACCTTATAGGGCAAATAGAACATGACCTGTACTTGCCCGACGGGCAATGCCTCCGAGACCTTAGTGTCAACCCCTGACTGAACAACACTCTAATGGGCTTCCATCGTCATTCAGCAGGGTTTGAACCACTATAGAGACTATAGACTATAGCTGTGTTCCATGGCCTAGTCGTCACATATACTCAAACCTTTATCGGGAGGACACGCGTTTTACACAACAATGCACGATTGTGTCGTTATAATCTTATAAATAACCATGCTTATTGTGTTTCTATATATTTCCATTCAAAATGGTCATTATACTCACAATGAGAAGGGGGGGAAAAAGACGACATGAAAATAAAAAATAAAGCCAGATGTCTCTGTGTCAAGGCAGAGCCACTGTGAGGACCTGTATGCAGGGCCTGTGTTTATACTGATCTGTCTGCTTGGCAAAGAAGACTCACACCTCCCCCCTAGTGGCTGACACCGTCCTAGCATTTCTCAGTCATGATGAGTGCAACTTCTCATCATTGACACATCATCTAGTCAACTACTTTTTTTGCTAGTTTTTGACCGTTTTAGCCTTTTATCTCGTTTCGATCGGCAAGTTTATTCGTAGCACATTTCATACACAAAGGCATTCCAAAGTGCTTTACATCGGTGGTTCACAAACTTTTTCATGTCAAGGACCCCCAAATTGACACTAAATAGCCCGCGGACCCCCATTTGAAAAAAGATATGCCAGGGACCCCCCATAAGAGAACCTTTTTACGACTCTAGCAGTGATTCTCAACCCGTTTAATGTCATGGACCCCCAGTTTGACATGGCATTAGTCTACGGACCCCCATTTAATGGCATTTCTATCTCCAATTTATATTGTAAAATCAATGCAAATGTAACTCTGAGAGTGTACAAATGGAACTAACGGGTCCATTTGGTTCCATTTGTACACTCTCTGAGTTACAGACTGATAAGGGTCCATTTGGTTCCAAATGATCATGTAGCTGCGTCCCCCCTGGAACTCCTTCAAGTACCCCTGGGGGTCCCCGGACCCCACTTTGGGAACCACTGCTTTACATGATTCAGGACGGGAACCCCTTTTGGTGTTTTAAGCATTATGTTATACTTTAGCTATTGGAAAATAGAAGATCTACAAGCTCATAGCGCGGCAAATACCAGGAAAATCAGAGCGCTTGTTTGAGCCAGAAAACCCCAGACCACAGAATATCTAAAGTTGAACGTTAAAAGTTCACGTTTTCTGGGTGCGATTGAGCTCAGAAAACCTAAAAACAATTAAGAAATTACAAAACGTTAAGCAAATGGTACAATTTAGTTGTACCATATTAAAAACATAACTTTTGTCCTAATTACCTATATCCTTGCAGTAGTCATATTATATTGCTTTTCCCCAGAAAGATAACCTTTTACACTATTTTAGCTAGGAAGAGGTCTTTATTGCAGGTTTTTGTTTAATAATAATAAACCCAGGCGTCTTTAACTCCAGCATCACAGAACTCTCTGTTTTCTAACTTTTCTATATCCCTTTTTATTTAGGAAAATTACCGCAAAATGAAGCCCTGAAAAAAAGCATGTTTTCCCAATTCTCCGTGAAGGCAGTCTGCGAAACAAATAAGGATATTGAATAAATGCCTAGGCTCTTTTATGAGACGTCTACTGCCAACAAATGTGTCTGTTTAATATGACAGTGGTTTTCAAACCGTTTCATATCGCGGCCCATTATTTATTCGGCATTTAAGCCACGGACCACCATTTGATGACAATGACATTTAGCCTCTCAGACCCAAAACTAAAGAACATTTTGTTATTGTCTCCACCAGGCCGAAGGCATGGAGGGAGAGTTTGTTTTTCGTTGGATATGATTTTGTCCACAATTCCATGCTGTATTGATGTGGTACCATAAGGAGAGATAACAGGCAAAATAACAATTCTACTACATTCTCTACTATTCTACTATTTTGTGTAGACTTGTAACAATAATTTAACTCCAAAATGACACCAAATGGGTCCATTTGTCTTCATTTTACACTCAAGAGGTAAAGATCTAAACGGGTCAATTTGGTTACCAACTCTCCATTTAGTGGGGGGACCCCCTGGAACCCCGTCAAAGACCACTGGTGGTCCCCACAGTGGACCACTGTAATATGACACCAGACAAGCTGTCCTCATCTTGATGAGCTCAAATGGAGTACAACTCCTGCAGCGTCTATTTATTTGTCCATTTGTGTAACTCTGTGAGTGATTATGTACGTACAAGCATTTTGTTCACTCGCAGAGTCAAATTGACACGTTGAGGACGCTTTGGTGTACCTGCTGCTGCACGAACCCTTGTTTTTGTAGAGCGTTCTCATGCCTGAAGAAGGTCAGTAGACCGAAAGCTTGCCAAAAATAAACTGATTGTGCGCAGATCTGAGTGTGCGGAGCTTCCCTTTATTTTTCCTCATACTCCTTTTGTGGCTCCAGCACCTCTCTAAAGTTTTTTTCAGCAGATGAGCGGTGGTTCCTTTTCTATTTTTTTCTATTTTTGTAGAGCGTTCTCTGAAAGGCCATCATTACACGAGATTGAAGATACCCGACCACGATGAACTCTCTGGAGGTTGTTTCTGCTCATGCATAGTCCTGCCGTTAGTTTTTTTTTAAAGATCTTTTTGGGGCCTATATTGATTGGATATATATAATAGTGAAGAGACACGGGACACAGTGAGAAAGAGACAAAGGTCGTCGGGATCGGGACTCGAACCCGCAACACTGCATGCGCCCGTCATCACAAATGTGATGAGGTCATCACAACTGTGATGAGGTCATCACGCAAGTGGCTATGGTCGAATTTAGTGTTTTAACTGTGTTTCATTCAAAGCTAATGCTTGGAATGGGTTCAGAATCATGAAAAGACACGTCACATGCTATACTTAAAGGTGACAGAGACAAGTTTCCAGTGTTTGTACACAGAAGTGAGTGAGTGTTTCCAAACAAATGCAAATCTAGCTCCACCCCCTCCCCCCCTCATTCTATTGGCTGAGCCAGGTCACTTCAGGCTATGGGATTGTTGTTGCTGCTGGGAGGGACGCTATGGATATTGCGCTCGTATGGCTAAATATGACATTAAAAAATTATACATTTCTATCGATATCATAGTTACAACAATGACATTGAGTTGACATGTTTTTTTAAGGGTAACTGTAGCATAATTGCAATATCACACCGAGTCCCGCAAATGAGGAAGTAGGAAGTAGAGGAGACTCACTGGCTCTCAATTCAATTCTCTTTTATTTGTAATCGTGCATATAAAACATATTGCCCCTCAAATGCTCCAGCCACTACAGCATTGTTCATGTGAACTACTCTGTCCACGGTTATTCATTGCAATGAAAAAAATCGCTATGATGATCCGCGACGGCTAGCCTGTCCCCGTTGGCGACCTTGGGATGAATGTACGCTTCAAGCCGGCCGGCAGGCAGGCGCCGTGGTAGTGGCTGGTGAAATACTATTACTCACTTCCACAGTCCACTTCCACCATTTCAACAAATAAGCACATACAACCCACTCCACATGAACGAGAACGATATTGATGTAGGCCTAACCAGGAGATTTTATTGGGGTCCGAGTCGTTCTGTGACTAAGGATCATCCGAGTTCTGAGGGGTGCTTGCTGCTGGTGTTGTTCAGTTTCACACCACCCAACCATGCACTATACATAGCGATTCTCATCATTTCAATAGGCTTACATATTAAATCATAAACATACTATTTCACATGAACAATGTTAGTGAAACTAAGATATGGAGATAATATTATACATTGAAATCGCATCGCGTTTTCATTATAATACTACTGGTTTGAACACACCGTCACTGCCTCGCGCTGCAATTGGCTAAAAGTTTAAATCCCCTCCGACGTCCCGAGTAGTAAACTGTAGTGGATATAAACAGCGCATTCAGCCACAGGGGGGGCAAAGGGGGAGTGTGCTGTTGCAGGAAAACACCTCAGCATAATATAGGGAAAGATAGAGGTGGAAAAGGCCAAACAAATACATATATTTTAGATTTTGGCTGAAAACTTGTCTATATCACCTTTAAAGCTAGCCATGGTTCATGACTCCCGTATTCATACGAGAGTCATGAAGAAACTTCACCCTGTTTTTTGCACTCGCTGCATTTACAAGATTTCCGTATATATAAACATTCAGATTTCAAATATAAAGTACTCACAAAGTGTCCCACGGGTGTTAGTTAGTAGCAGCTCCAGCGTTTAGAATTTCTGCATCCCGCGTTGTTTAATAAAAAGCATTTTTATCCGAGGTGTTATTTTGCCATTGGCTTTCAACTACGCGCCCCTATCGGTCGGGAGGAGGGTGGCACTCGGTGTGTTCGATATAGGTACGCTGACCGCCCTGCCAATACAGACTAATAGGCGAGTGCGCTCCCGGTGTGCAACTGTGGATTTCCCAAACGAACCCCGTTTGAAAAAAGTAGCCGGGGAGCCCGGACAAAAATGCTTTTTATTAAACAACGCGGGACGCAGCAATTCTAATCGCTGGCGCTGCTACTAACTAACACCCGTGGGACACTTTGTGAGTACTTTATATTTGAAATCTGAATGTTTATATATACGGAAATCTTGTAAATGCAGCGAGCGCAAAAAACAGGGCAAAGTTTCTGCATGACTGTCATGATAATCATCATGGCAGTCATGTTTCAGGGCTACTAAAAATGTTGCCTCATATAGATTGCGCCCAGCGCTCAGGACGGAGATTGATAAAAAAAATTAAACATGAACGATTACTATTGCAATTTCTTTCTGGCCACGCCCCCCCCCCCTTTTTTTTTAGCTTAGATCAATTTACAATTTACAATTTAGGCATTTAGCAGACGCTCTTAATCCAGAGCGACTTACATTTAAGCAAGAACAAAGCATGGGAATACATCACATAAAAAGCATTTATCATGAAATATGCGTAAGCTAAGAAAGTAACAGTGGAATATTTATATAGTGAAACTATACATACACTATACATATAAACTATACATCTTTACTACTATGCTATATATGTGTACTATGGCGTGCTATGACTACATACAATACAATTACAGTGCTGTCTACATAACATGCTATAAGTCTGTATCAAATGCTATATAATCCAACAGAAATGCTATCTAAGATCGACTGGTCTTTCACACCACAGCCACTGGCCTCTGTCTGGTCCAGCTTAGATTGACTGGCCTTTCACACCACAGCCACTGGCCTCAGTCTGGGCCAGTTTAGATTGACTGGCCTTTCACACCACAGCCCACTGGCCTCTGTCTGGTCCAGCTTAGATTGACTGGCCTTTCACACCACAGCCACAGGCCTCTGTCTGGGCCAGCTTAGATTGACTGGTCTTTCACACCACAGCCACTGGCCTCAGTCTGGGCCAGCTTAGATTGACTGTTCTTTCACACCACAGCCACTGGCCTCAGTCTGGGCCAGCTTAGATTGACTGTTCTTTCACACCACAGCCACTGGCCTCAGTCTGGGCCAGCTTAGATTGACTGGTCTTTCACACCACAGCCTCTGGCCTCTGTCTGGGCCAGCTTAGATTGACTGGTCTTTCACACCACAGCCACTGGCCTCTGTCTGGGCCAGCTTAGATTGACTGGTCTTTCACACCACTGCCCAGTGCCACTGGCCTCTGTCGGATCCAGAGCCCTGCCACTGGCCTCTGTCGGGTCCAGAGCCCTGCCACTGGCCTCTGTCTGGTCCAGAGCCCTCATGCATGCCACGGGAGCCAGACGACGTGACTTTGGTCCTGCCGCCTTCAGCATGTGTTAATAATGTTCACCGAAACCAGTAGCTGCGTGCATTCAGCGCATTACCGACGATGGGCACCCACATCCCCCGGTAGTCATTTAACTATGAGCGCGTACTGTACAAACAAAATGCTCATGGTAACGGGTGCATTCATGTACAGTATAGCGCCTTTCTCCCAAAGCGCTTTACAATGTGCATTACATTCACCCATTAATGCACGGTGGGAGGAAACCACACACGCAAGGCAACCAATCTGATCGTCGGAAGGGCCTTTCTGTGTGGAGTTAGCATGTTCTCCCCGTGTCCCCTAGGGTAGGTACCCTCACAAAAAGCAGTCTGCTGCCCCCCCAGGTTGGCAGAGGAAGTGTAGTGCCCAGGATTACATTAGATAATTGATACTGGGTGAAAAAATGCGGGTTGAAAAAATGCGTGTTGCAAAATCGTGGGATAAAAAAGATTTAAAAAAATCTGGGTTCAGTGTCTTGCTCTAGGACACTTCAACGCTAATGCAGGGAGAGCGACAGGGTGATCAAACGGAGGACGATCCGATTCCCTAGAGGCCACCGAACCTCCTGAGCCACTGTCGCCCTCGCACACGCAACATCTTGTTCATTTAACTCTGAATGTGTAGGCTACAAATTGATAAATACAAGATGCATGATGTAAGCATGTCATTTTTAACAATAAACCACATTTTCCTCACACCTAGGAGTGTTAATACCCATGCCAGCACTGATTGCTATTTGGGGTTCAAAAGGTGGCAAAATCCATCCATCCATTTTCAACCGCTTATCCATAGTCGGGTCGTGGGGGCAACATCTCCACCAGAGAGCTCCAGATTTCCCTCTCCAGAGCAACATTAGTAACTTCCTCCTGGGGGATCCCGAGGCGTTCCAAGGCCAGTGTGGCGTTGTAATGGCTCCATCTGGTTCTTGTTCTGCGTGCCTCGAGGACCTCCCTATAGGAGACGCTCGAGAGGCGTCCTAACCAAATGCCCGAACCACCTAAGCTGGCTCCTTTCCAGGTGAAGAAGCAGCGACTCTACTCTCGCGTGACTGAACTTCTCACGTGGCAAAATGCACTTAAAAAATGAATGCGGTTCCACGGGTCTATGCACCTTCCGAGTTACGTCAGCACTCAGGGTTTCGCAGTGCGGCTCGTACCCAGGAGCAGAGGTGCTTTACAGCCCTGAGTGCCGGCCTG